>NW_017257435.1:627-23054 GCF_001594055.1 Mycetomoellerius zeteki | reverse complement strand
CTAACTTATACTATTCGCTACATATTAGTCATGAATTATGTGTGTCAAAGATGTGAAAAATAAAAAACCTTTTAGCTATAAATTAATTAGTCAGTTCACATAACATCGTCGTATATGTATGATGTAAATCTTCCCTGTCAGAACGCAAATTCAATCCATTTTTTTGCATAAGAATGTGCGCTTTTTCAGAAATTAGTCGTTTATTTAATATTCTCTCATGATCCAGAATTTGAATATTCTCCCAATCAAAGTCATGATTCCATTCCATCCTGTGATTCGTGATGACAGACTGTGAATTCGTATTCCAATTGATATGATTCCGATGTTCGGTAATTCTAGAGATCAATTTTCTACCCGTTTGTCCTACGTACGAAGCATCACAGTCTTTACAAGTTATTTTGTATATTACATTTTTATTTTGATTTTTGGGAAGAACATCCTTCTGGACCTTAATGAATCTACTCAATTTATAGTTATAATACTATAGAACGCTAGTCTTAAGTTTTCTTTTTTGCAAATTCTTAAAAAATCATTCGATGTGTTTTATTTGTATAAGGAATTAGAAACCAAGGAGTTCCTTCAACCCTTTCCGAATCATTATTATTGGAATTACTGAAATTCTTTTTCAGTTTATATTTTGTTTGAATGAATATGAATGAATATATTTTGAATGAATATATTTTGTTTGTTTGAATATACTCGTTAAATATTCAGTTTTTTTGTGAATAAATATTTTTGGAAAATCCAAAATTTTGAATGAATGTATGATTACATTTTTTTTATGTGAAAATTTTGAATAAATACAATTTAGAGCTCAATTACAAATTTTTGTATTTATCGGGTACTCTATATATATTTGAAGTAGAAAATAATTATAAAAATAAAGTGATCATTATACCTTCTAAAGAGAAGATGAGCATTGATATAAAGTTATAAAATTGAACTTTGCTATTTCAGGCACCTTGCTGCTACTCTTAGACAATGCGGTGGCGGAAGTTACGGAAGCGCCGGTTGCATCAGAGAAATCTGATTCCCAAAAAGCGTCGACTCCCCAAGGATCTACAACGATTCTAACAAAAGTCTTCTCGATCCATCAAAATCAATCGTTTGAAAACGATGGAAGAGATACCAAATTGACGAATCGGAAAACTCATGATGCGGAAAATAGATCACACGAGAGTATCATCGATAGTGCAAATCAAAATGAAAAAAAAGATGTATCGATACACGCGAATTCAAACGCGGGAAAAACAAACGAATCTGAAAATTCATCATTGGATGGGGGCAGGAAACCGAGGTACGGAGAAATTGTTGTTGAAAGCTCCGGGAAAAGCACCAGTACGAAAGTCGTCTCCGAAGATCTTCTCAGACTTTCCCGGAAGAACGAACTGACTGTGGTGACCGCGAAACCAGCTTTCAATGATTCGAAGCAGGACAATAAAAACCTAGAGAATGTCTCTCTTCAAGAATCCTTCAACCATGAAAAAATATCTGATACGACCAAGACTATATCTCCAAATTCAAAAGAAAACATTGTCAACGAGAAATTGATCGCAAACATGGAGATATCAGATTCTAAAGAGGTAAGGAAGGAGTCTTTCGTCAAGTATGAAGAGAAGAATAACGTAACTGTGGACAAACAAGATGTACCGACCTTCAAGTCCATCGCAAATTTCCTTTCGACAACCTCGAAATCGATATTTGACGACGCTGTTAGATCCGACGAAAAGAAAGACAAAATGATAAAACTTGATCATAAGGAAGTCGTTTCGAGAAAAGACAAAAATACAATTTTGACTGACTTAAAGGAGGAAGTAGAGGATCATGATCGGGAATCAACCACGATTCACGGTGAAAAGTCCTTAGAATTTAAAAAAAGTGTGAACGATCTAGGAACGACAGCATCCGAAGCGTTCGATCTCGAGAAGACCGATGAGAAGGAACACGAAGAAAGCGTTTCATTAATTAATGACACTCATGTGAACTTTAATAATTTTTATAAAACTGTGACGGAAAAAGATTTCAAAACCAGTCCGGGAAATCGTTCGATTGATGCGAATGAATCGCGTAAGAAAGGCAATCCGAAGGAAGAAGTGGAGATAATTAAGAACGTGACCGAGCGGTCGGTACTGAGGATTATGGCTACGAACGATACTACGAAGAATGATTCTCACATTAATGAACTGAGTAATCAGGAAGGAGCTTACGTTAAGAAGAAAGGGGAGACTAACTCGAGAGATGAAAATAGTCCTGAACAAACTGTAAACTTCTCCATTTCTAATACAACTACTAAGAGGATAAATAGTGTGGAAGAATGGAAATCAATAGGGGATCCTGAGAGTCAGGTGAAGTTGCCCGAAACAACTCAAAGCGTGCGACTTGAAGAACGTACGTCATCCGTCCCAGAAACCACTTCTAGTTTAGTTCCGCAAGGCAGAACTATCGGATTTTCCGGAGCTAACAAGTTTCCGAATAACGAGGTGAAAACTATAGCCTCAATGAGGACTGATGGAGAAACATTGATCACTCAGAGCTTGCAAAGCAGCACGGAAAAAATTGATCAAAAACCTTATCCGTACCTAAAATCTAGCAAAGGATCATTCCAGAGGCCAATAACAGAGGCCAATTTGAAATTGAAAAAGGAAGACGGTGATTGGAAGAGGCGAATCCGAGAAGAAGCTTGTTGTCACAGAACCTTCGGTTGTGATCGAGAATAGCATCCAACAACACAAGCCGAACAAGAAAAACGAGTCCACGAATTCTACGACAAAGAATCTTTCCTCTTTGATGCCAGTGACGGCAATCTCGAGTGTTTCGACTAAAGTTGAACCAATGAACGAAACTTTTCCGGAAGGATTTAACGGCAGCGCAAAAGCCACGGAAATGAAACATTCGAAATCAAACGAAAATGACACGTCAGGTGTGAAAGAGGAGGAGAAAGTGATTGTAGGCAGAGACGAAGGCTACGACGTGACTGGAAATGGAATAACGGAAGTGAGCCTGACTTCGGATGGCAAAGAAGTGAAATCACGTTTCAGCGGAACGACGGAATCGTCAACGTTGCGTTCCACGGAAACACATACATCTAAGATGGCGTCTCTGAATACCGATGTTCAGATGGAACCGGAAGAAGCTATGATGATTCGTTCAACTTTTGTCGTTACTGAATCCACGAGTGTCATTCCTTTGGACAAAAATGCGACGACAGAAGCGAATAAGTTCAAAACTTCGATGACGGCAGTGGAAGTCAATACTATCGCCACAATGCTCCTTGAGAATTCTACGGAATCTGCACCAAAAACGAACGTCACGTTGCGACCTTCTTCGAGTGTTAATCACACCACTGAATCTCCTCCTTTTGTCACTTTAAATCCCGACGAATCCCCAATTCCGACGACTACGTCCATCGAATTCGAGTTTGTTAGTCTTACGGAAGCGATCTCTTCGGGAAGTAACGCGACCGAGAAGAGTATCGAAGGGCAAACCTTCGAGGAACAAACGATACCTTACAGGACAACGACAATTCAAAATTCATCCACGACGGACAATTCGACAGAGAACGTGATTACTGCGATGAAACCGGACGAATTTACCGAACTTCCTGTGACGACCGAAGACGGAACTCCAACGACGGATCAAGTATCGGATATGCACCACAACGAAACTATCAGAGATCCCACAATTACTCAAACTACTACTGAGAGTCAAAATAATCGAACGGAGATGAACGAAGTTACTATAAGCGTTATCGATTTCACCAGCGCCGCTACCGGCAATGCCACGAGAGCCTCCGGCGTTACCGAGGATCCTTTAAAATCTAAGGATTCAAGTTTTGATGCGAACATCACCGAGACGTCCGCCTCAGGCGCGACGAAACTTCCACCGAATACGAGCGTCGGGACGATGAACATCACAAAGGGCCCTTCGGCTACGAGTACTTTGGAGCCAATAATATTCTGGAGTACAATGAGTTTCACGGAATCTCCCGAGGAAGAGATAACGGAAAATATTCAAACTCCGTCGCCGGACGAAATCACGTTATTAGTTAAAATAATCATCGAAGGTACCTTACACGAGGTCTGTCCTCGGTTGTCTGATGTAAGGAAAATGCTCGCGGATTTCCTCAGGGATGGACTGAACAAGTGAGTGATTTGCAAAATTTTTTTATTCCAATTGTGAATATTGTTTAGAGTTGGATGTATGAATATACTAACTGAACACTTTTTTATGAACCAAATAAAGTGATTGTTAATTGTTTTTGCTCGTTGAATATAAAAATATCAATAAAAACTCTTTAGCGAGTATAATTTTTTTGTTATTGAATGATTTATTGGAACGTTATTATTTTCTTTTAATCACTTTTACATTGAGAGATGAATTTAAAGTTTTCCTTTATTTTCCTTTTAACTATGTAAGAAGAAATATATAACAACGTATACAGCATAAAGAAAATCAATTTTTATCTCGATTTCCAAATTGATAATCGAAATACATGTATGAGCTATACATGTATTTCCTTCTATAAGCGATTTACTTTGTGATTTTATAACAACTACATACATAAAATTTATTTAATGCATTTATACAAGAAGAATTCGCCGTATTTACATTTTCAAAAAACAAGTCCTTTTGATTGCAAAAATGACGTTCTACAACTTTTTTAATATCAGAACACAGAAAAACAGAGTCAATAGAGAAGCACAAAATATAGGTTTTATCAATGTTATCAAAATCTTATTGATCAAAGTTATTACATATTTAGCTATTAATATTCTTGAGGCTTCCACGGGTGTTTCCTATATGACAATCTTGCGTTTCAGATTGTCATAGCATGCGCAAGATTGTCATATATTTAGCTATTATTTATTATTTATTATATTATTTTGTAAATATATTATATACATATAATATATAAATATTTTTCATGTTTATATATTTAAATCTTTGCAATCGATATATATAAATATATATATGTATTTTTATATATCTTTGTACATTAGGAATAAATTAAAATATAAATAAACCTTGTGCTTGAATAGATAATCCATGTATAACAGTATAATAATATTGATAAATAATAATAAATTAGTACAAAGTTTTTCAAAACTATGTGAATTTATAGAGAATATGAAAAAGTATAGATTAATATAAAATGTCAGTCTTTTTTTCGCAAAAATATTCAAGCTTTATTTACCTATATCATTATCAACAAAGGTTTGAAAAATATGAATGAGATTTGGTTAAAAATGCACTTGTCATATTATAAAGTGTGGAACATTTTGTTTTGCAGGCCCGTACAGCCAAAACAAATTATGATTCATCAAAACCCTTGCCAGGAGCAGAACGTGTCACCGACACCCATAGACGGTTCTCTAATCTCTATCCTGATTTACGTTATCGATGAGGACGGCAAGTTTGACGCCGCCATGACGAAGATTCTACCAAGTTTATACAAGGTGTCTCCCAACTTCCCAGTGAGAGTAAGTTGAAAACGGCGGAGAAGATCGGGCGCGGATTAAAACACTGGCTGTCGAACGTCAGCAAAAGTCCATAGTCCATTATAACTCTTGCTTCGGCACGTCTCGTGAAAATGTAATCTCCCCGATTATTAACTTAAAATCATTCATCACTCGCGAGTAATTTTCGATCATCATTGAAAATGTTTGTATGAAGCGCTCCTTCTCCGTTAGCTTTCTCTATTAATCGATCGATGCCGTATCAAAGTAGCTGATATTATAATCAGTAACATTAATCGAAAAAGTATCTCTATATTAAATTTTCTTAGGTCATTCATTCTTTCCAGATACATAAGATTCTCCTAATTCCCGTATCGGAAACGGACTCTGGAAACGCAATAGCGGTCGTTGTGGTCTCCTCTGTGGCCTTTATTTGCTTGCTTCTATTAGCTGGCCTTCTGGTAAGCGTTTTTATAACTACAAATATTTAGCAACTCCAGATATATATATATATATACATTATATTTAATTTATAAGGGAAATTAATGCTTGAATAGTCTTTTCGTGTTTATACATACACGCAAAATGAAAGACGCAGCGTAGAAATTGTTCGGCATGTAAGATTAATTCAATTTCTCAGTCGACCTCAATTAAAAATAACATAACATCCATATTATAATTTCGCATTCAACAATGTAATTGGAAAACGAATACAACCATTATTTTGTACATGTATAACGTGTGTGTGTGTGTGTGTGTGTGTGTGTGTGTGTGTACTCTCTAAAATTTTTAGAGTAAATCTCATTCTAATGAGTGAAATCTCTCTCTTAAAGATGAAAAATTGAGCTTTTTTTTTTTAGAGTGACTCAATTTTCACTCTTTACAGTAAGATTTCACTTTAAAGAATTTAGAGAGTATGGTACGTGCACATAAGCGAGTTCTTTTTACCATAATAATCATATCATAAATCTCATGTTGAACTGATCAATTAGCAATATTGATCATTGGATGCCATTTTACAGAAAGATCATCAAAATTTAATTTAAAAAGGTAACGGAAATTGTAACAACTCGTTAGTTTTTAAATAATGATAGCAGTAACGAGTTTTTTTTAAATCAATAACGGTAACAAATTACTTTTATGAAATAATTTTCCAAACCCTGATGTTATGTTGCTTTTAGTTGGTGTCGACTGGATTTCTTTTGACGAAGCAACATGATTGCGAGAATTTTCTCGCTTGAGTGTTCTTCCTCAAGTCCTCTCCTGTCTTGGTTCTTTTTTCAATTGCAAATGTATGTCGCATGCGTTTTTATGCCGTGCTCTTCTCACGCATCACGCAGCACTGAGAAATCGAAGCAGGAAATACTAATATTTCAAGATGACAGCTGCGCAGGTCCGCGAAAATCTCTGCTCACTGACGGTAGCCTGCTACTAACAATAAGTCGCGCTTGCATGGCGATAAACCTCTGTTCACGGAAGGTTTACGTTCCGCGTGTCGGTTCGTCACCGTCCATTCGTCCGTCCATCTGTCCACACTCATAATTCTCTTCCAGTGTACGTAATACACTCATGATAACATGTCTGTGTATGTTTTCACTTGGGAGGTGAAAGAGACGATGTTCTCTTCTCCGTCGCGCGGAATGATGAAGATAATGCGCGATGCATGAGTAATGCTTCGTGGCACGAACTAGTCTTTTTTTTACTTTTACAATAACGACAGCTTATTATAGTTCTTTTTTTAGTCGCGGTTATAACATTTATAATAATATGCATGCATATGCAACTTACACCGAATGCAAGTTGATTGTTTCACAAGAAATCAAGAGATTTACAGATTATATTATACTTGTGTAAAAGATATTTTATTTCTGTAAGCATTAATAGAACAAAATTTAATTCTTTTAGATGTTAACAACATCGTTAATCGCGAAAAATAATGGTTACATTAATATTTCTTATTACATTATATAACTTTAATGCCGGAATATGTTCTACTATTATTTCGACAATAGCGTCGCTACATTTAGATCCGTTGTCTACAGCGTAACGTTTTCTCCAGTCTTCAGTAACATTAATATCGTACTTGCACAGCAATTAATTTTAATGAATGTATAATACAATTATATAACATCGGGTGGAATTTGAACTAACGAGACTTAACAAATCAATTAACATAAAAGAAAAAGAGAACTATCTACTGCGCGGTGTTAGGAAATGCAACAGTATTATTCTATTTTCGAAAATGTGCTCTCGTCGTTATAAATGCAATCTTTCTTAATGAGTAGATTTAATAACTTCATTAAATACAAGTTTAGCATGAAAAACGTGTTTAATGTTGCGAAAAAAATGAAATGCATTTTTAAAAAACTTATAATTTTGATATATTATATGCATTTAAATATATTAATGTGAACGCACAAGAACAACACTCTCTGGCGTAAGTTAATCATACAGTGCTATTCCTAATAAAAAACTGAGTCGAAAAGTCCTTTAGTATTTTGCAGTTTTCGCAATAGTTAACAAGATATTAATTGCTAAATATCGCTGTGTGTGAATATTGATTTTCAATAATTTTTTACTCAAGTACTATCAACTTTATAGAAAAACTGCTGGAAATAAAAATTGTTTATTTTCTTCTCATAAAGTTATGAGAATTTTTTCAGAATTTTTTCAGAATTTTTTAATACCGTATTTCCTCATGTTGGTAAAAATAAAAAAAATGCAATACTAAAAAGTTGATAAAAAATTCTGAAAAAATTCTTAGAGTTTTATGAAAAGAAAATAAATGATTTTTATCTGTTGTAGTTTTTCTGTAAAGTTAATAATATTTGAGTAAAAAATTATTGAAAACCAATATTCAGCGATTTTCAATAATTAATATCTTGTTAACTATTGTGAAAATTGCAAAATGGTAGAGGACTTTTCGACTCAGTTTTTTATTAGGAATAGCACTGTATGATTAATGTACGTTATTTCAGATACACCCTGTATATACGGAATATGAATAATGACGATAATGTGATATTAAATTACGGCATTAAAATCGATGCGGTTTATTTTGAAATACTCTTATCGAACGCACAGTCATGTGAGGAAATACCACGAAGCGTATATTTACAGCAACATATAATTAACGATAAGAAAATTGGCGTCGCGTCTTCTTGCCGGAAGAAATGAAATGTCATTCGCACACACGGTTGTCCAACCTTGAATGCCTGATTAGATTGACTAGCAAACGGCGTTCCACACTTCATCAGCGTCGCTGCGCCGTGTTTCTTGCCGTGTCTTTGTGCATGCGAATGCATGCGAATAACGATGTTGAAATGGCCCGTCTGCTACGTGTGTTTCAAATACATTATACCATTTCGCTGACCGTCGTGAGATTTCCTCAATCTCTTTTCAGATATGTCGGTCATGTGGCGTAATTGGTAATACAGGTGTCGTTGCTTAATTGCAATGAAAGGGACTTATCAGAATGCATGATTTACAATTATAATTGATCGTTGTATTTGACATATGCTGACAATCATTATAATCTTATTAAATGTGTTGAAAATTGAGTCTTACTTTTTTACTCTTATTAAATTACAGTTAGAAAAAGAAAGGGAATGACGTAACATTTGCATCAATTGATCTAACTGATAGTTAATTTTCTTATTATAATCATCTTTTGTTAAGAGTTAAATAAAAAACACACGTAATTGTACATTTCTCCAGTATACTGATTTGTTTAAGGCTCCTGTCCACTCATTATCTACTATTATGCGTCACTCAACTTGTGACGTCAGAAATGAGAAAATACATAATAAAAATTCTTGCAATATTTTAATATCGAAATATGTTTTAATAAAACAATAGATACTTGTAATCGATAGAACCATGCGCTTGCAAAATATATCAAAAATTCCTTTTGTTTCATTAATTAAAATAAATAACCATATATTTAGAAACGAATTATGCACACACTAAGAATGAAATGAGCATGTTCAATATAAACTATGATAAATTGTCAAATTAATAAATATAATTTAATAATATTATATAATTAAAACGAAAAATTAAATACGATTTAATTTTTTCCAAAAATAAGAAGATAATTTTTTTGATATATTTTATAAGTCTATTCTATTGATTGTTTAATTGAAAGGTATTTCTATTCAAATATAACATGCAAGAACTCTTATTGAGTTTTCTCGCTTCTGACATCACACTCTGAGTATTGGCGAGTAAACAGAAGCCTTAAATCGAAGATTATAGTCCGCGGTATATACCGTTATTATTATCGTTTGTAAATATATTTTGCACGCTGGCGAACTGCAGTTTGTGATTCAATGCATGGCTACTAAATTAACCGTCACCGCATTTCGGGATATCGTGAGTATTTGTAGACGAGTTACAGAGCAGAGTTGCAAATTTGCAAATAGTAGAAGATTGCTACTTCAGCTTTTGTTTTTCATTTTGTCGAACATAACGGCTGCTAAACCTTAGCTGTAACTACTTGCAGTTCATAATGAGAAAGAGGCAAACGAGATTCAATTACGGAGAACGGTGCCGGCCAGTATCCTTGGACGCCTACAGCCTCGATAGCGTTTCGGCGTACAATAGCGTAAGACGCAAAGGTGCGGTAAGATCCTCCAAGAGAAGTTACGGCAATCCGACTTTTGAAGATTCGGTAAGTTTGATTACATTAATCATGAACCTTCCCATCCCTTTCAAGACTGTTTCAATTTTTATTGTGCTATTTATAGGAATTTAATCTTTTGTCTAATCAATAATTATAAAATGTATTATATAAAAAATATTTCGATCTATATATATACCTATTTTAGTTACGTTAAGAGTTTGTACGTCATGTAAATTAATTTAAAAATATTTACTTATGAAAAATTTCAACGAGCTAATTAATAATGTCACGATAATTTTTTCTTTAATAGACATTATTTTATCATTTTAATAACATAATGTGACATATTTATTAAGAAACGATTTATTTGTTCTAACAATGCATTTTTTTTATTAATACATGATTATACATACATGGTTATACTTTCTATTATTTTAAAGCAGTAATTTTTTTTTCTTTATAGCTGTTACGTGTTACGAATGTATAGATCTAAATTGATTATTCAGGTAAAAGACAGCAATAATATCTGTGTCCAAATAGTAAAATGCTAGCAATGTATTAATAATTTGGTTTAATTGATTGGATCGACACATCATAGTAAGTTAACTATGTTGCTTTGTTTGATTTTTGCTATTAGATTGCCATTAGTTGACTTAGATTCTTGCTAGAATTCTGCTATTATTAAATATAGCAATCTTGCGTAAATTTTTTTTGTAAACTATATTCTGGAACACAGATTTAATTTTATGTGGACAACATGTACTTTGTTTTATTAAAATGTACTGATTGACTATTATCTTGAAAGCATTTATAGACATTGGTAATAATTAGCTTTTAACCAATTAATTTCGCAAGGAATTTAATTGATATGTCTCCCGAAAATAACTTCTTGATGTTGATATTATAAGTTTAATTATAAATAAAATTATTACAAAAAGGAAAGAAATTGTATTAATATTTAATATAATATATATGGTTATTAAAATTTAAAAAAGTATTTTAAATCCGTATAACAAATCAAACTAACAAGACTCCTTATAAATCAAAAGAACTAGAAAAGAATATGGGCAATAGGAGTCAAACGCGGAAGATGTTGCGTAATACGACTATAAAGCGCGTAAAACTTCTTTATGTTTTAAATAAACGCGCTGAAATTAAAAATAAAGAAGTTCTACGCTTTATAGTCGTATTATTTACGCAACGTCTTCCACGTTTGACTCCTATTGTCCATGTTCTTTCCTAGTTCTTTTGATGTATTTTAAATTTGTTAATACATACTTTTTGATTTGCTACATTTAAAGTTGTTTCATATTTCAAGATCAAATTTTTCTACTTAATATGTATCTTTCTACTTAATTAAATTTGAAAAAGTTAGTATATCAGAAATATTATAAAATGTATTTTGGTTAAAGTTGCTTTATAACTCAAGATCAAATCTATCTACTTAATATATACTTTTCTATTTAATTAATTTCAGAAAATTAGCATATTCGAAATATTTTTTAATCGATATCGAGTAATTTCCCATGATAGCGCTCGATCAAAGGAAATGAGGCGACGGTCTCTCTTTCCACGAAGCTAAGAGTAAAGCTTTCTAGCAAAGGTATTCTCTTATTTCAGAGCGTCATTCCCTCCCATCCTCTCAATTTCGCCGGGCTTTCATCTTTCTGTAACGACGTTAACGCAATCAAGGAGGAGTTCGCGGGCATACCCCAGGTTTCGGCAAAGACAGACGAGCTGCCCTCAGGTGCGGAGGTGAAGAATAGATATGCGAACGTGATTCCGCTTCCGGAGACGAGGGTGCCGTTACAGAGACTGAACAATGACTCCTTAACCGAATACATTAATGCTAGTTACGTGCGGGTAAGTGAGACGTTTTGTTCGAGCTGATTTTGCAGGCATATCTCTCGCCACATATCACGTGATTCACAAAGGACGTTTTTGTTGCTGCACACGCGTCATTGCTGTTGAAGATTTTATTCTTCCCCGACATTTACGACGAAACATGAAGCCATAACTCGCGCTCAAATTCGAGCGTGATTTACAGCTATGTCCTGGAATTCTAATTGTGAATCCATGTTTCTGTGTTGAGGATTCATCTACAATAGTTGCATAAATTGTGTTGCAGGTCGCAAGTTTGCTGTGACAGCTAATCTGATGCGTCAATATTATTATAAAATTGACGCTCAATTTTAATATTGAAGCATCAGATCAGCTGTCATAGCAAGCTTGCGACCTGCGACACAGACCATTGTAGATAAGGTCTAATACGAATTAATTAATTTCCGAATCAATAGCGAGTAGCGAATGAAAAATAAATAACGATTTATTTTAACTTATGCTCGTCTCGATTTTACATAGACCATGGGAGAATTGCATGATTATCTATGTCATTAGGATAATAAGGTGTTTATATGCGAGATCAGATTACGTCAGCCACGTCATACAGAGAATGCTATATAGTGTTAAAGTGTAGCAAAGCGTTTTCGCAGTGCCGTGGGAAAGAAATATTGCATAATACGCATCGCCGGGAAAGTGAGTACATTGTATCGCGTAAGCTGAGAACTTCGACGCGGAAGTGTTAGGAATTGTCTGTGGAATATAAATATAGTTTGTCTTTCATAGCCTTAATAGTTTCACAAAATGGGGTTAAAGAGATACAAAGGCTAATTATCTTGCGAGCGTAAGGTTACCTGGAATACGTTCGTCCTGAAATATATGTGCGTTTCTCGCGCATTTTAAAGGAATCACGGAAAGGACATTACTATTTTGATGTTTGATTTTGAAAATATTTTGCTGAAATATCTGAAAATTTAATTAGATACAAATTTGAAAATAATGACCCATCAATAAAATTGGAGAGCAATCAAAAACTAAATATTAGAAAGACCCTCAAAACTTTTTGCAGCATTGCTCATCATGCTTGAATTTCCCACATAATTATTTTGCTGTCTAACAAAATTATTTTCAGATCTATATCTAGTTAAATTTTTAGGTACTTCAGCAAAATTCTTTTCATGCAGAAGCCTCTGAAAAACCATATGCATCTTTGACCGTATTTGGATATACACTGCTTGTACTGAAAATCTATAATTCACGTTATGCATATTAATTTTTCTGATAGTATATATTCGAACAGAATCTATAAAGAAATTGATGAAATTATAAAACGAAGATTTTTATATACATCCTGATTTCTCATCATTAAAAATATATAATGAAATATATTATATAATACATAACGAAGTAAAAGATACTGACACAATTCACAATTGAAAACTTCACGGAATTCATTTTGGGCGACCTATAATACGACAGAATTCTATTTATCCACAGTGTATGTACAGATAGATAGATAAAATCAATTCTATACACCCACAATACATATTGATAGATTGTTAAAAAGTGGCTTCAATACTTTTGATAATATTGTCTTAAAATAAGAAAGTGAAATTATTTTTTAATATATACTATATATATACTATATATACTATAGATTTGGTGCTAGAGGTTGCTTTTCTAAAATTTGTTTATTTACCTTTCAGCAATATATTTTCGGTTCAAAAGTGTAATGTTTTATTTTATATTTGAGATATTTATTGATTTTTGGATTTCATGACTATTTCATACATTTGTATTGATTAAATCTATTTTAGCAATGCCCAAAACTCATCGTGATTGTTTAGCGCACAAATAGTACTTTTATAAAAACAATCTGTAGTAATAGTAATACTGGAAGGAAAACTTGCGCATACAGAATTTCTTTTGTTGCATAAATTGCAAGTAGATGTCGCGAATATATTACGAGTATGGTGTTGCAACAATTTACGTGACAATTTTATCCAATAAACTTGATGTACGCCGCGATTGAGCAATTTTCAATTTATCGCTTATGAAATTTTTCTCGTTTAAGAAATGAAAGTCCAGAAAAAAGTTCAGAAAAAATAAACACGCAAGAATCACGTTTTTTTCCTTTTCTAAGTGTCCTGTGGTGCCTGGCACCCTAAGGGTACAGCGATCCCATTTATCTCGTACGCTTTAAGATGCTTTTACAGGGGATTCGACGGCAACGAGCGAGACTTCCATTAGGAACGAATCGATCGATCGATAAGCGTATACAGCGGTATCGCTTCCGCCTTCGGATTGCTTCATATCGCGAATCGAGCTAGCATTCGTAACGTTTCTACCTTGTATATAACATACGTCTTGCAATTACAGAGCGTACACGATCAATTAATGCGCGCCGAATGTGGTCGATGGAACGCAGTCTGACGTGTAATTAATTTCGCTCAATTCTCGATAAGATCGCACAATATTCTGAAAATACGATTGCGCGTCTGAATAGAGCACACGCGATTAGTCATACTTGATAATTATTTATAAATAGAAAAAATATTAAAGTAAATTTGTTAAAGAAACAAAACTTTATACCAGCCGTGTTTATAATATTATTAATTAAAACTTTCCACGAATATACCCTGCAATGTTAGATTAATCGTAGCAATAATTAATGAAGAAATGAATTTCAATTTAAAATGATAAGATAAATAATATGAGATAAATTACATTTCTATAATATTTCCATACATGTTATATTTTTGAACAAAATTTAGTAGATAAAAAATATTTTATATTTTAATTGATAATATTTTATGTGTAACGTATTTTATATATTAATATTAATAATTTAAGTAAAAAATAAATTTAATATTTCACATTTTCTTATTTCCTGATATAACATTGATGAAGAGGCTGACACTTAATATTTGATACAAACAGTAGTATTTAGTTTCATTGTTAGAAAATATTTAGAAATTATTGTATGCATTATTTGTATGCACGAAAGAACTATTTTGCTAAAGTATCTAAAAATTTAGCTAGGTATCCAAAAATAATTCTGCTGAATTATTAAAATTTTTTACATTTCATTTTGATAGTCCAATAAAGTTATTTTCAAATTTGTATTTAACTAAATTTTTAAATATTTCAATATAATTGTTCCTTCCGTATAGAATCTCAATTTGGATGTGATTTAAAAACGCTCGCTAATTTTTCAGGGACCTAAAAATGCCACAAAGTATTATATCGCGTGCCAAGCGCCAATAGAGTCGACCGTTACCGACTTTTGGCGAATGATTTGGGAGCAGCAGTCCAAAGTGATTATCATGCTGACCGATCTCGTTGAGAACGAAGTGGAAAAGTGTACGGAATACATTCCACCTTCGGAGATAACAGACTGTCATCGACTTTACGGTGATTTCCAAGTCACTCTGAAAAAGCGAGAAACCAAGGAGAAGTATGCTATCTCTACACTTCACCTGAAGGTAAACAATATTCCTAATTGTACATAACAAAACTATATATTTGGAGCTTAATTTTGGACCTAATTTAAAAAAAAAGGTAAAAGATTTGTTTTTAAAATCTCACCGAAAATATCTCATTTTGAAGCAAGAATTCTCATTTTGAAGCAAGGAATAAAATATTATAATAAATTTTACTCAGAGAATCTCTCTCTCTCTCTCTCTCTCTCTCTCTCTTTCTCTCTCTCTGAGTAAAATTTATTATAATATTTTATTTCTTGCTTCAAAATGAGACATTCTTTCAATGTACTTTAGGTTTCTTGTCTTGTAAAAGTTCATTATTAACGCGTATAATTTTGTAAAATTAGTAATATTTTCTCAGTTATTTTATTATTGATTTGCTTCTAAGACTAATTAATTAAATATTGGCTATAAAATAACATTCTTTGTGAAAGTCGAAGTATAATAAACTAGAGATCTCTTCTGTAGAAATAGCATCCAAATATAGCTTTAACAATATCTGTAGCAATAATTGTAGCGGTTAAAATATTTAATGGCTTCGTGGCGACCTTCCATCAAGCGCAAGCAATTAATTATTTTTTTGTTTTTGCAGAACCTGGAGAACAATACATTCCGAGAGGTATTCCACATCTGGTACCTATGGCCAGTGAGTGGCGTCCAATCAGACGGTACAGGCCTAATAGCGGTGCTCCTCGAAGCGAGAGCACTCCAGAGAGGTGGCCCCGGACCCATCGTGGTCCATTGTAGTCCTGGCACAGGACGCACTGGCACGTTAATAGCCCTCGACCTAGGAATTAGACAATATGAAATTACGAGGACCGTGGATGTGCCGAGAGTCGTTTACACTATCAGGAGAGATCGGGCTGGCGCAGTTCAAACCAAGGAGCAATATGCTTTCATATACAAGGTGATAATCGATTCTATCAATCGCTACACGAGGACGTTAAAACAGGACGCTTATCTTCCTCAAAATTAATTTAACTACATGAATTAATAGTTTATTTGATAGCTTATTTTACGTCAAAAGTATAAAATATGACATTTACAAAAGAATAAATAAAATTAGAGTTTTTACATAAAAGTTGGATAGAATATAAACGTTCCAGTTATAAATGAAACTAAGAAAAAATATAATTGTATAAAGAAATAGGAAAATGTTTGCGCTATTTGGTTTATAAACTGTTATAAGTTTATGAACTTATATGCTAAGAGTTTGGTAAAAACCAAAATAATATCGGTTACAAATTCATAAATCCAAGTTATAACTGCACGATTTATCTGAAATAAAATTATATCAGAAGATAGATTAATTTATGTATAATCAGATTTAAGAATGTGAAGTTATCACAATTATATGTGGGTAGTCTAAAATAGATTTGTATTTTTTAAAGGCATTAAACTTGTACGCGACAAAACTCGCCGGCGGTGTGTTGGAATCAACGTGAAGCAGAAATTCTGAAGATTTGCGAAAACGGACGTCAGTTGACGAGAGCTATTTGGTTAGCGAACCAAAATAGACAATAGAATGTACGTGAAATCGGAAGGAATCTTTATCCAAAACGGTTTTTGTACGGATGGATGAGTAGGCTGCTGACTGAAGAAAATAAACTACGAAGTTGCCAAATGTTTAATTTAAGAAGATATTCTAATATCTTGAAGAAGAAAAAAGAAACTTTGTCGAAATTGACAGATAAAATGGTGATCATGAAATAAATATAAAACAGGGTGGATGTGTATTTTGTTAGAATGCTGAATGTTACGTAATGATATGTGAGATAATATATGCAGATTTGTTGGAAAAACTAAACGTTACCTACAGCGTGAAATTAATTTGTGATATGTGACTCTTAGATTATTTGTTTACTGATGTTGACGTAATTCATTTCACTGCTGATTTGTGGTTTTGTCGGTATAGAATTTTAGGGATTCCCAAAGACCTTTTTCTTTTTTCCAAAAGAGAAGTTTTTGCTACTATTCTAAATTTGCGTATGTATAATACTTTCTTAATTAAAATGCGCTTACTTAGTAAATAAAATCTAACTTTACTATTATTTACAAATCGATATTTAAAAAACGAACGTTTTAAAATTCTATAAACTTAAACAACTATTTTTGAACATCCCTAAGATTATAATAAGATGCGTTGATGTTATTTGCTTAATGTGTCTCGCAATGTAGATGGAACATTCAAAATTGGAAAAGAAACGAGTTCGGTTGAAATTTTAATGTTGAGATTAATACATTTTTTATTATATATTAATTTTACATGAATGTGATGCAATTGAATCGCCATCAGAAAGTTTGAGCATATTTTGAAGTAGTATCCAAGAATTTGATTAAGATTTTAAAAGGATATTCCTGTTTAGAAATGAATTTTTAAGACAAAAACTTTATGAATCTTTTTTAAATAAAATAAATGAATATAATATTTTAAGATTTAACGTATATATTTATTTATATTTAAATTATATTTATAAATTTTTAAATTTCTATTAATATTTTTGACGTAATATATATGTCGTAAATTTTATAATAAAATACACACCCTGTTTTAAAAAAATGCTCCTTAAAATAGCACATACGTATAATTTAAAAATCTCAACTCATCTGAAACGAAAAAAAGAAATTTTAATTTTAATTTACGTTTTTAATCTGTTGTTCGTGCAAGAAAAATGTCATTTTAGGAAATAAAATTCGAATTTTGTTCTTCTCATTGAAAAAGTATAAATTTTAAATATTTTGACTTGGATTTGGATCAGATAATAAAAAATACTTTTTAAATTATATAAGGAAAACATAAAATCGAGCAGTACTGCAGTTGTGTATTAAATATTACATATATCTTCTAAATGTAAAAGGCGTAATTGTTTATATATAATAATCATATTTGGTAATATAACATTCCTTTTGTAGTAATATCCAGACAGAACGATTTCTGATTATTTTTTCAAATCAGATATTTTATTGTTGTTATTGTTATTGTTGTTGTTATCATTGTACAGAGTATATCTCAATTCCGTGGTACGTCGCTCTCTATAATTGTAAATATGTAGAATGTGAACGATTATTTTGACAATTGCGTTGATTAATCGACTTGAGAGATTTTATTTATACATAAAAACCGTTAGTGATCGATTTTTAGGCCGAAAAATACCAATGTTCTTGTTTGGCGAGCCTAATTATACGGACTTGAAGCAAATGTCCGTCCACAAGTGCAATGTACTAACAATAAATGTATTTAAAAATTAGTATATATAGTTATGTTAGTTACTAAGGAAGTTTAGTTTGGATTATAATCTCTAATAATAATTAGGGCAAGACATGACGGAATCGATTTTAGTTTTTCGAATGTAATTGAATTATTAAGCAACTTGTTAACAGTCCAGTGAATTTTATTTATCTGAATATATTGGAAATTAATTTTAATTGTTAGATTTTGGTGATGTTAAAAGATACTTTTACGTGGGCTTCAATTTTTTAATTTATTGAATAGATGTTTAGATATGTCATTCGTATTCATGATCAGTCGCTGTGTTCTCAAAAAGAATACACAATAATATCTTTTATATAATATAACATAAAAACATCACAGTTAATCTTGAACGTGATCAAGTGTGTAGTGAAACTCATAAGTCAGATTTATAGAGATGCAATTTATATCTTTCAAATATCATACTACGAATTGTATGACTAACATAACTGTATTATCCATTATTATACAAGTATAATAATATCCATTATTATATGAGTATAATAATATTCATTATTATATGAATGTAATAATATCGCGATATTGTTATATTCGATATTGCTAATTAGTTTCTAACAACGCGTGAATGATCTGCGATCATGTATTGTGATTTATAACTGCAATTATCGACTGAAAATAAAAATAGTAGTTATGTAAAAGAGCGCCCGATAATGCGATGTTGCAATATCAATGGATTATGGAAAATTGATAAGCTAGCGTTGTATCTTTAAAGGACATAACAGATATTTATTCAATTTTTGAAGATACACGTATCTTGGACCATGATCATATTATAACAAATAATGTTATGTAGAAAAATATCGGAAATTCTATGTATACAGTATTTATCGGTATATACCAAGCCAAGTCGAAATGTAAGTCTACAATCATAAGCTTATGTCTTGAAATCGTATAAGCTTACGTTTCCAAATATACAAAATTATATTCAATCAATAAGTTTGTGACGTTGATATAATTTTTATACCTTATAAGGTATAAGAATATTTAATAATAAAATGTCTCAATAAATAATATTATACTGTAATTATATATGCTCTCCAAATATGATCGTATTAATACCAAATGTTATACCGTTATGCATTCTCAAAACATGAAATAAACGTAGTGGATTTAATTACGTTTTATCTAAAAAATTGATTTATATTATAGGAAAAATTATTACTAAAAAACATGCTAGAGATAGTGTACAATTGCAGTTTTATGGATAAAGTTACAATACTTTATACAATTGCAGGAAAATCAGACTTTCTGCTATTTGCATCATATGATTTAAAATATTATTTTATTTATTACTAGAAAAAATTGACAATTATGCACATATAAATAAAAATTATTATTATGCTTAAATGTAGACACCTTTTATAAAAATTTGGTAAAAAATTTTAATATTTACAAATTGTTATTATATAAAAATTGGTTCTTCTATCTTAAGTACTTATTATTATCATATCCTTCATAAAACGTTATTAACTCAATAATCTCACTGAAAATTTCTTTTATAAACGTTTGAAGTACATTAGAAAGAGCAATAGAGAGAGTCTAATATGCGTGACAAATACATCAAAGTTTATGTTCTCTCTCTTTGTGAGTTTTTGCACTGCGCAATTCAATTGTTTTAGTTTTATTAACGCGTATTGTTTTCTTATGTTCTCATAGTTAAATCTAATTACATCCTTAGATTTAAACTAAAATAATAAATATAGCAACAATCTTGCTAGCTAATACTAGCTTGCTCTCCAAGTAGTCTCATCGGATGACTACAGCATATAGTTATATTTGAGGATTTTTCAGTTTGCTTCAGTTTATTGACAGTTTATACTAAAGATCAATTATTTTCGCACTTACAAAAAGATATTTAATTTAGTTTCTATATTTAAATTATTAAATATAAGACTCAAAGAAATATATTCTAAGATATATGATACAGTATCGCTATATAATATAGCAAAAATTCCTAAATAACTGTAGATATAGATAGATTATTATTCAGATAGATTATTTTGTAAAATTTACATCAGTAAAACCTTAGCGAAATTATAAACGTCTTTATCATGCAAATTTCCATTGCATGACTGCAAAGGGAATTACTTAATTCAATATTTAAAGGAAGATTTTAACATTCTATATTAATTTTAAAGATAAAGAATAAAATTATGTTACATTTAATTCCTATTTTTAATTTTTTTTCTTTAATATATCAATTGTACAGTATAAAATCTTACAATAAATCAAAAAACAAAAAGTAAAGGACTCTTAATTCATACTATTATGCCCTTTTTTATCTTATTATTGTTTCAAGAATTAAGAGTCCTTTACTTTTTGTTTTTCAATTTGTTGCAAGATT
This sequence comes from Mycetomoellerius zeteki, assembly GCF_001594055.1. Taxonomy (NCBI): domain Eukaryota; kingdom Metazoa; phylum Arthropoda; class Insecta; order Hymenoptera; family Formicidae; genus Mycetomoellerius; species Mycetomoellerius zeteki. The sequence goes on along the minus strand of NW_017257435.1, from coordinate 2,038 downwards.
TTATACTGTATAATTGATATATTAAAGAAAAAAAATTAAAAATAGGAGTTAAATGTAACATAATACAACGGATGCAAATAAAATATGACATTATAATTTATGTCTTTATATTTTATATATCTTGTATCTTATTTATGTCCATTGTACGTTATACCATATATGTGTGCAGGTCCTTACTTTATTGGGTTATACACAAGTAGTATATCGCGAGATATACAAGTCTTAATACTCAAAATAAAACATTGTTCTACAACGCATCAATCTCTTATAGGAAATTCTTGTAGAATGGTTTTATTACATGTGTCATGAGGCTAATATGCTAATTATTACGAACGTTGTATGTTTAATTAAATGGAACGCAGCTAAATATATATATATAGTTGCAGCAAAAATATATATATATAATGACGTTCGATATTTTATGCATATAAAATTAAAATTATAAACGTAATTCTTATTGTTATAATTAATGAGCTTTTTTTAACCAAGCATTTTTATAATAAATGTAATAGCATAGACATTTTTTGTAATATTTATAAAATAATTCTGCAACATTGCTGAAGTAATATTGCTAAAAGAAGCCTTCCTAATGTCTCTGCAACATTGCATTGCAATATGCAACGTTGAAATATTGCAGCAATATTGCTACAAGTTTCTGTGCCGTACGGGTAGGAGTTATTTTTTTTTCAGTAACGAATGATTTTTTCAATCCACAAATAACGATTGATTTTTCTAACTCTGATGTTGGCATTACCCCAGATAGCACACGACGTCCAATGGATGTTCAACGAACGTCCATTTTTGGACATCGACATCCTCTTTTGATCCAGAAAAGATCCTTTGGATGTCTGATGTACGTCCATAAGATGTACGTTTGACACAACTTCAGATGTTTATAAAATATCCGTTATCGGATTTATTTTGGACATTTTCAGGATTTATTTTGGACATTTTTTGGACTTATTTTGAACTTTTTCAGGACTCATTTTGGACTATTTTAGATCTGTTGTACGGAGTCCTAATAAGTTCAAAATATAATTCCAGTAATAATTTTATCTCAAACATGTAATGTCATTTTTTAGACAGAGCTATTATATTAAATATTGCACATGTAATACATTGTGTATATATATATATATATATACACATATTACGTGTATATGTAATATAATATATATGTAATAGTTGTACCTCAAAAATAACATTATATGTTTAAAAAAGAATTTTATTATTGAACTATTTTGGATTTATTAGGATTTCCATTAGGGCTCGCTATTATACGTTTAAACGAAAATACGTTTACACGTATAATTAGTATATCCGTTTATTAGAAACGTTTTTCCGAATATACGTGTAATTAACTATTATACGTTTAAACGAAAACACGTTTACACGTATAATTAGCATATCC
>NW_017257435.1:0-434 GCF_001594055.1 Mycetomoellerius zeteki | reverse complement strand
TGTAAATGTATTTTCGTTTAAATGTATAATAAAACACGTATATTCGGAAAAATGTTTCTTTTATAAACAGATATGCTAATTAAACGTGTAAACATTTATCTTCAAGTAAACGTTTTTTTGAAAGCGAATATAAACGGATAAACGTTTTACGTTTACACGTATCTTCGAAAAACGGAATAAAATTAGAGCCCTAATTTCCATATAATAACAGATAAATACATATATTTACTTAAAATTTAATAATATAAATATGTATATGCGTATGTGTGAGTATGTGTTGTGTGCGTGCGTACATGTACAGTGCGGAGCATTAATTCGCTGAGTCATAGTAGTGGCTGGACTTATCGACGCTGAGTCAGTAACGCTCAAGCGCGCGCGCTTGAAATAAGAAGAGCCACTGACAATCTGTGTGGAAATTTATTGCATTTTTTTCC
>NW_017257434.1:78894-81577 GCF_001594055.1 Mycetomoellerius zeteki | reverse complement strand
TGAATTTTATGTAATTTGGTCAAAAGTACTGTTATTTACAATTAAAAAAACTAGTTTTTTACTTGATACTTTTCTCCGAAATAAAAAAAATACCGTCTTTTTACATCTTTAATTATGCGTTATGCGATATACAAAAGTCTACTTCAAGCTAGAGATCCCCAAATATTCTCTAAATAAAATCATAAAGTGTATTCTCTAAAGTATTCTCTAAATAAAATCATAAAGTGTTCTCTAAATAAAAGTATTCTCTAAATAAAATCATAAAGTGTATTCTCTAAATAAAATCATACATGTGTGAACATTGCGCTTTGTACATTACGTTTATCCTACTCCCTTTGTTTTTGATATGTATCATCTTCTAGTAAGTATACTCACAAAGTAAAGTTGCGACAAACATAAATTTAGCAAAGTGAATATCATATATTCGCTTAGTTAGATTTATATTCGTCGAGTTTTATTTTATGTAAGTAGGAATAAAATACGGTTGCGCCATTGGTTGCGCCATATTCTTGCAACGTCGTCATCAACCAATCCCGTAGCGATTTCAATTCGCGCATCTCTTACTTGAAGATCTCTAGCCTACAATAAGAGAGTCGTCAACATGACACGTGACTCGAATCGCGCGCTGATTAGCTTGGTGCGGAATACTATAGATATCTAGTCTTCAGGAAATGTTAGCTGTTATCAGCTGTTATAGCTTGAAAATAAAACAGTGCATTAATCGTAGTGTTGAATTTCATTTCTCTTTCTTTGGTAAGTGTTTCCATATGTTATATTTAATCGTTTAAACCTTAAAATAGTGTCAATATTAATTTTTGCTTTACATTTTTGGTAGAATAATGTATTACAAAAATTAAAAAGAACCCGGGAAAAAATATTATATATGGGGACGTATTTTATATACAGGGTGAGTCATTTTAATCTATGGATCCGAATATCATCCAAATTACGATATCTACAAAAAAATGGTTTAGATAAAAGTTGACCAGGACAGAGGGGGTCATTTAATTGTACCATTAGTTTTGACCTTGAGGTCAATTTTGAAGGTCATTTCAAGGTCACGATGGTTTTTTTAAACGGGACACCCTATTTTTGACTGCGGATTTCGAAAGAGCGGAAAATTTTACATCAAACTTGTCTTATGAAAAAATTGTTTTTGCGACCTTGGAAAGGTCAAAAATGAAGGTCAAATGCCTGAAAAACGATCTGGTGTACTTTTTCTGTCAAAGTTTTCTGTCAAGCTAGTCAAAGTGATTTACACTTTTACAATTCATTGACTTGTTTCAAGCATTATGCACATTTGTGTTACCCAGAAAACCACGTCATTTCAGACGCGCGATTCGAGTCACGTGTCATGTTGGCGACTCTCTTAAGGTGCAGCCACAATAGAAGGAATAAGGAATAACGATTTCAACTTATTAGAAATCGTATACATCAGAATACACGATTTCTGATAGGTTGAAATCGTTATTCCTTATTCCTAATTCCTTATTCCTTCTATTGTGGCTACACCCTTATTGTAGGCTCTCTAGCTACAGCTATAGCTACAGCTATCGGAAACTACTCCCACTCTTCCCCCACCACGCGTTACCAAGTGGTAGCGCGAAAATCTGGCACCATTGGTGAGAAGGAGCATGTTCCCTATGGTAAGAGCATGTTCCCTATAAGCGCAAAATGTTCCTAAAACGTTACATGGATATTATTTAAAAAATTAAAATATTATTTTACAATATTTCGAGAATACCATAAATATTTTTTTAATATTACGGGAGTATTTTATAGAAATTAATATGTCCACTTATATAATACCCTAGGTATTATATATCTTAATATTCCTGAAATATTATATTATTAAAATACTTATAATTATTAATTATTTTTTTTTTGTGCAATTTGAATTCATAATCCAGTAACGAAAGTTTCTTATCAGTCTATGCTGCATTTTGTGCTTAAAAAAAACGTTTTGACGTGATTTTGAGTACATACATATCCAGTTCTACAACTGCGCGCCAAAATCATTTTCAGTTTTTAAACATATACTCCCAGATAGCAAAGCGTGTCTCAGCAAAATCACACAAATCTGTGATTGCTTATGTTGGCAACTTGCCATAGATTTGTCTTCAACGATTTCGAATATACTGCCCTTGTAGCAACATGTAGGCAACAATGTGTACAAAAAAGTTCTGAGCTATTTTTTGTAAAATTCAATCTTTATTCAAAAACAAACGAAAAAATATTAATCAATGAAATATTCTCCGTTTGCATCAACGACCTTTTGCCATATTTCGGGTAGCTTGCGAATTCCTTGACGACAGAAACTCACCGGCTTCGAAGCGATAAAGTCATCAATGTATTTTCGTATTTCTTCTAATCTCACGAAATGTGTATCAGCCAAATAATGCTGCAGCGATCGGAATAGGTAGTAATCGGAAGGCGCCATGTCTGGGCTATACGCCGCGTGCGGAAGAAGTTCCCAGCCTAACGCAAAGATATGGTCCTGAGTCGCTTTCGCAACATGTGGTCGAGCATTGTCATGAAGCAAGATCACTTTACGACGTCCTTGGCCAGTAAATGGCCTCTTTTCTTCTAATGCATCGCTCAAATTAGTCAATTGTTGTTGGTAGCGGTCTGCCGTGATTGTTTCATCCGGTTGTAACAACTCGTAGTACAACACACCTTTCCA
>NW_017257434.1:73034-78549 GCF_001594055.1 Mycetomoellerius zeteki | reverse complement strand
GCATTTTTCTTCAGATGAAACGCGAAGTGGACGGAAAATCGAATATGCTCTTTTGTTATTGCCATCGTGAACACTACTGATTTTTGAGATTATGTGCATCAAACGCCAAACCGTATGGCATTTTAGAAGGCCAAATGTTAACGCTTTAAAACCGCAAAAGGGCGGGAAGATATATAAAATTTAAATTGTTATTTCGGTTGTTATTTCGGTTGAAATCTAAAGCTCAGAACTTTTTTGTACACCTAATATATTGCTAGCAGTTTAACAGCAAGATAGCTGCATCAATATTATCTTGTGTTGTCGGCAATATGAAAGCATTGCATGATGCTGCATGTTATTATGGCAACATGATGGCAGTAGTGCGAATTTTGATGATGACGATTTTAAAGTTGTCGGCAAACTGCTGGCAAGTTGCTACTCAAAGTTATCATATCATGAAGGCATCAAGTTGTTAACAAATGAGGACTCAGTTGCTGCAATTCTGGTAGCAACACATGTTTAGCAAGCAACATGCCAGCAACAAGATAGACACGTTGCTGTCTGGGCTTATACTGAACAGATATAATAGTTTTACAAATTAAAGTAAATGCTGTTGTAATCATTTTTAATGTTTATACGATATTATAATAACATTAAAAATGAATGTTACTTTTAATAATCATATAATATTATCAGAAGTGGACATATAACCTTCCACTAATATTTCAAAATATAAATATATTCAAAATTATATAATTTTAGTAAAATATTTTTAAAATGTTACATTTAATATTCTAAGAATAGGCCTAAAATATTACTTCATATTAAATAATATTATGCGCTTATAGGATTGGAGCATGTTGGAGCTTGCGACGCGAACAAACCTTAAATTTTCTATTACATAATACACGTATGCATGCACGCACGCACGCACGCACGCACATATACGTGCGTAATACACCACATAGATATCTCTTAACCCTCGCATTTTTCATCCATGACAACCTGCGTCAAGATTTTGTATGTATAAGCAAACCAGCATAGTTTACGCAGATGTTCCTAAAAGTTTGATCCTGGCGCTAGTTTTAGGCAGGACTCTGTGGGGCACTCTATCACCGGGTCAGAGCGCTATATAAATCTACAAAGCATGAAACCCTCGCAGTGGGATTCGGTCCGATTCATAGGAAGCAGGGAGAAAGATGAAAATGCCATGTATGTATGTATACAGGGTGTCCAGCCCCACTCTTCCAATCTCCCACAGGAAGGTAGATGGGATCGAAATAAACATAAAAGTCCTTTACCGTTTAGCGATATCCGTAATAATAATCGAGATATTAAAGTTTGAAATTGTACTAATGAGAGCGCGCCTATAGAAAGAATAGAAACGGCTCCGATCGCTCAAGGTATAGCCCGGCCCAGTTTGACAAACGATGGATGAGGCGGTAGGAGAGGCAAGAGGGGAAGCGCGCCGTTACTTAGCGCTCGGCATCGCCGCTCACACGTCTCACCGCACCGCAACAAAGGACTCGCGCGATGGCTGTTACGCACATTCACGATTTCATTACATATGTAATAATAACGATAAAAATTAATTAGATTTTCCGTAGATTTCCATAGGTTTCATCGCTTTCTCTCTTTCGACATTTTTATTCATCGAAGTTTATTATGGTTTGTATTTGTCCTATTTATTATTATATATGTTATTATTACATATGTAATGAAATCGCGAATCTGCGTAGCAGCCATCGCGCGAGTCCTTTGGTGCGGTGCAGTGAGACGTGTGAGCGGCGATGCCGAGCGCTAAGCAACGGCGCGCTTCCCCTCTTGCCTCTCCTACCGCCGCATCCATCGTTTGTCAAACTGGGCCGGGCTATACCTCGAGCGACCGGAGCCGTTTCTATTCTTTCTATAGGCGCGCTCTCGTTAGTACAATTTCAAACTTTAATATCTCGATTATTATTACGGATATCGGACTAAACGGTAAAGGACTTTTATGTTTATTTCGATCCCATCTACCTTCCTGTGGGAGATTGGAAGAGTGGGGCTGGACACCCTGTATAGTTGTAGTCTGTCCCTTGCATCAGTCCCCTGCTGGATACGATTGAAAGTTGTTAGAGTAGGGATGAGACTATATAGCCTTAAGATGGATCGCCAAAAGACAAATCCTTCGAGGAAGACGCGCATGCAATCGAATGTAACGCGAGAACGAATCGTGACAAATCGTTATTCGGTAGCCAAAATCCTTGAAGAAAGAACATAATTTGCGTAAATGCGCTCATGATCGTTAATCGGTACGCCAAGACAAGAAAAAATGGATATTACAATAGCGTTATCTATCGTCATTACTATTCTGTCAATAAGTAAGTATTTATACGCTAAAAGTATTATTCATGTGAAATGCGATAAAGAGACAAAGCAGTGTGTGCGCGCGCGCGCGCGTGTATGTGAGAGAGAGAGAGAGAGAGAGAGAGAGAGAGAGAGAGAGAGAGCACCCTCGTGAATACAATATAAGTTGAATAAGAATTTCCATGATGTCGTTTGTATTTAAAATATGATAAACTATAAATGTATAAACTCCCCTTATATACACTCGCCATAGACTCAACAATTAAGTATAACATTTTTTCCCAAAGTGATGAACATTAAAAACAGTAAAAAACAGTAAAAAATATAATATCGCGGTAACTTTTATATAGAGAGTACGTATTATGAAGCGACGAGGGATATATTGAAGATTTGGAAAAGAGGAAGTTGAACATGTGTGTTAAGACGGGAGCACACGATTAAGTCACACGATGAAGTCACACGTGTGCGTTACTAAGAATATACGAGTATATGCTACATAGTAGCAACGATGTAACGTAGGAGACGTACTTAAACGAGGGAGTAATCACTTAATCGTGGGATAGAGTCCTCGAAATCATAAAATTCATATGAAATATCTATGTATATCTGATAATTACATATGCAACTACGAGAAATAATTGTTAAATAAAATCGTATATTTTAGCAAATGACTTCATATGCAGTGAAAAAAATTATTTGTAATCAGATAAAATCATATGAAATCGTGTAATCTGTGGGACAATATTTCAGCTAGTGGTTACCCGCTCGTACTTATATGTGAAATAAAATTGTTTCATTTCAGAAAGAAGTTTTTAACGAAGCTGTTTTCAAATCACATGATAAATAATATAAATATAGATATTCAATTTGTAATTTTATTTAAATTGAAATTTAATAAAGAAACGATGAATCTGATACCAAACTATTAATTGATTAATTTCTTGAAATTTTTTGACAAGAGAGAGAATCTATAAAGGTCGTATTATGCGAAGATGTTTGCATGGTCGCCGTTGTCGTCGTTACCAACCACATCCACTATTGCATTATCAATCTGTCCAAGTTGGAATGCACAGACATGGAATACCAATTGCAACAATTGTAGAGATAAAAGAGAAATGAAAGTGCGAGAGACGCTGCACCTGCGCACGTCAATCGAATGTTAAATAGTCAATCGTGAGGGCATATCGAACTCTGTTCTTTCTCGCGTCATTTCTTCTTACAATTAACAACCTCTTATTGGAAACTATTTAGAAGAGAAGATGGTATTATGGCACCACAGTTACATTTTACACAATAATTTTGTTAATAATCAATATTTAAGTTTAAAATTTGACAATAACATTTGTTAAAATGTTGTTGAATCGATTCTGGACTCAAAGTTACGAAATATTTATTACTTAGGATACTATTAATAAAAATATAGCGACATTGCATAATGACTCGAAGAAAAAAATGTAGCTTTCCATAAAAATAGCTTTAAAATATTTGTTTTGTTTAGAAAACAGTATTTGGTAAAATTAACAAAAAAGTAAAACGTTTAAAAATGTATGCAAATGAATGTATATACATAACTTCTGCATATAAGCTACTCAGTACTAAAAATCTCCGTACTAAAAATAGTGCACGTAATATAAACTATAGATTAACAGTAGAGCTAAAATACAGTCAAATAAAATGTTAAATAGCTCAGTAAACGAGAATGGATTGAAATCAAACGAGAATGAATTGAAATGGATTCAGATTTTCAGAAATATGGATTCACGAATGTTAAAATGAATGCTTTTCAATCCTGAATGCATTTTTATTTATTTATAGGAATTGCATTGAGCATATCTGCTCTATGCCTCAATCTAAAAATAATATCAGCTTCTTCTGTGCATTGTAAATACTATTCAATTCAAAATTTTGAATAGGAAATGCAATTTTTCAATCCAATTGCATCCAATTGAATCTAATTGAATCCAATTGAATCCAATTAAATCCAAAAAAGGTATTCGCTATTTAAAATACGCATTCGGATAGAAAAAAATTTCAATCCATTTTAATTCATTCTTGTTTACTGGGCAAATAACACACTGAAAAATACATACATTCATATGATAATACGCTCAAGTTTAAGAAAAATGAGGAAGTAAGTGTAATTATATTGCTAAAATGTATCTCAGAAACGTTTCGAAATACTTGAAAATAAAAATGCGTTATAATAAGTGCTGGCTATTGAGTATTGGTAACATTAGCGTCATGGACGCTAATAGCGTATTGATAACATTAGCGTTGAATAGACATCGATTTGACGTCGATTCGATGATTTCGACGTCGAATCGACATCGATTCGATATCGATTCCATTGTCATTTCTCACTGGGTAATGACAAGTTACTTTTCAAAGTGACTTTTCTAACCTTAGTACAACCTTAGCGTTTAGTTAGTTAGCGTTACCATCACAAAAAATTGCAACACCATCATCAAATTGTTTGCTATAAAAAGTAACGACAACGGACAAAGTAATTGAAAAGTAACGTTTGCCAATTCCTGCTGAAAAAGATATACATATTACATACATATATCTGTCTGTCAGGTTATTCACATTAATTATGAAATTGTCTAATTATAATCTTTATTGTGACATGGTCTGCTCTTTTACAGAAAAAAAATTTTAAAATTATCAAACTTAGAGATCCCCCGTGGGGACAAAAGTCGCAAAGATTAACTCGTTGTGATTGATGAAAAGTCTGCTCAGCCCCTGCAGTGGAATTCTGTAACTTGTTATGCAGTCGTTGTGAGTTCATAACGACAGTTACGCAGCTTTTTTACAAAATATCTGCGCGACGGTCGTTATGAGCACATAACGATTGCATAAGTCCGGATCTACAGGGTGAGTCATTTTAATCTATGGACCCGAATATCTTCCAAATTACGGTATCTACAAAAAAATGGTTTAGATAAAAGTTGACCAGGACAGAGGGGGTCATTTAATTGTACCATTAGTTTTGACCTTGAGGTCAATTTTGAAGGTCATTTCAAGGTCACGATGGTTTTTTTAAACGGGACACCCTATTTTTGACTACGGATTTCGAAAGAGCGGAAAATTTTATATCAAACTTGTCTTATGAAAAAATTGTTTTTGCGACCTTGGAAAGGTCAAAAATTAAGGTCAAATGCCTGAAAAACGATCTGGTGTACTTTTTCTG
>NW_017257434.1:64685-73021 GCF_001594055.1 Mycetomoellerius zeteki | reverse complement strand
ACCTTTCCAAGGTCGCAAAAACAATTTTTTCATAAGACAAGTTTAATATAAAATTTTCCGCTCTTTCGAAATCCGTAGTCAAAAATAGGGTGTCCCGTTTAAAAAAACCATCGTGACCTTGAAATGACCTTCAAAATTGACCTCAAGGTCAAAACTAATGGTACAATTAAATGACCCCCTCTGTCCTGGTCAACTTTTATCTAAACCATTTTTTTGTAGATACCGTAATTTGGAAGATATTCGGGTCCATAGATTAAAATGACTCACCCTGTATAATAGGTGTTTTAAGACTTAAGCCGTAAGAAACTGACAAATTACAGTCGAATCCGAGGAGAATAATCGACTGTGATTCGCCCATTTCTTATGGCTTAAGGAGTTATACGTATATATGTTTAAAATTTTCAAAAAATCGATTTTCAAAAATGACATTTTCTAAAAGTAGGTTTTTAGAAGAATATTTCCTGAAAGTTTTAAATCGATCCGACAAATATTTCTAGAGATACGAGCTGTTGTATACACGCACCGGCAGAAACGGTCTTCCCTACGTTCGGTGCGCGACACACACACACACACTCGTAGACAGTCTATCTCATTTGTTATTAGTACGAGTGAGATATCCCGGTTTGTTGTTTATTATAAATATTGGCGAGCGAGAGTCACTGAGATATCTCACTCGTACTAATAACAAATGTGTGAGACAGCGAAAGGACACCACGAACCGGCATCACGTCCAATTCGCTTTCTCTCTCAATCGTGCGCCTGCCAGGATTTGTAAACTACGTTCGACGCCATACTGTACAGTTCGTCAGTTTATTTTCGTATAATATTTTCTCTGTTCACATTCAATATACATTCGCATAAAATTTCGAGAGAAATAAGAAAAAAAAAGTTCAGAAGTCGAGATCGAGAAAAAGAAGAAACGTTTTCAATCCGAAAACTGCTGAGACTAATGAAAAGAGTTTCAGTACATCTGCCAAAAAATTTAAGAAGCAAGACGAATTTATTGTGCCAGAAAATAAAACTTCAGAGTACAGAATTTTAAACTTTATAACAGTTTTTGCTGCAATTTCGAATTTTGTGAAGTGTAAAAATTGTGATGGAAATATTAAATTTGAAACTGCGAATAAACATGGCCTTGATTTTAAAATTGCTGTTATGTGAAAACTGTGCTCTTCAATACATCTGTTCGAGCTCTTTTATTTCTCATTCGTATGAAATAAATCATTGATTTATTTTTGTCATGAAAGTACTAGGAATAGGACTGCAGGGCTGTACAAAATTTTGTGATTTGATGGATATGCCGCCGTTTCTTACACAAGCTTCGTATGCCATTGTTAAAAACATACACACTTCTGTCCAAACTGTCGCCGAAAAACTTTTCGAAAAAGCTGTTGAAGAAGAGATTGTTGAGACTTGCAGAAAAAAAGATATTTGATCAATGTTTGATCATTCAAATGTTTGAAAGATCGCAAGAAAAGTATGGTACAAAATACACAAATTATATTGGAGACAGCGATTCTAAGACATATAAAGGAATTATCGATAAGGCTCCCTACGGTGAAACTGTCATCATCAACAAAAAAGAATGTGTGGGACACGTCCAAAAAAAGATGGGTACTCGGCTTCGAGATATTAAAAAAAAGTCAGTTACTATAGACGCTACAACTGGCAAAAATAAGAGATCATCACTCGGCGGCAAAGGGAAGCTTACAGCAAAAATGATTGATAAACTCACAGTTTATTATGGGTTAGCAATTAAACGGAACTGTGAGTCAGTAGAAGAAATGCATAACGCGATATGGGCAACTTATTATCATTACATTTCCACCGATAGCAATTCGAGACACGAGAAGTGCCCGCCCGGCGAGAACTCATGGTGCGCTTGGCAGTGCGCTTTGGCAAGCAAGGGGAGAACTGGATTCATACAAGCATTGTTTCGTGTTTCAGGGAGATAAAGACTAATCACTCACTGTGTTTTCGTTTATTAATATAGTTGGATAGACATGTATTATTTTCACTTCACGCACGCGTCACATTGTCTTCAATTTTCGTTTTCGTTCGCATATTGAAGTAGCGATTTCGCCTGGGGGAATTCGAATCCCTGAATCGCCCTTCAGACAACGTCGGGGGGTGTTATCGGGTACCCTGAGTCCAATTATTGAATCGTGGCCGGATTTTCACTATAACGCCTCAACACGCAGGAAGTTTCCTTGACTCGCGATCACGCACGCAACACTTTCTCTCGAAATTTATACACGCGGACTTCCGAATTCACGAGCGATCCGCCTCCGTACTCGGTTCCTGATGGAATGAATTTCTCCACGCCGCAACGACCCCCCACGGACCCTCGATCTCTCTTCTGATTGGGTTTCCGAAAAACCTGGAGACTATGCGAAGCGGCGGCGGCGTTTCGGACAATCACAAGCGGATTAATCCTCATACGCGCCAACCACCGCCTTGATCTGTGCCGACATCACGCTGTCTTCTTCTGAAAGTCGGTTCTCCCTACGTTTGCACATGTGTTTGCGTACGTGTCAACGATTGATTTATCGGTTTATTTGGATTGATCTAATCCGACCACGATTTCTTATTGACGTGCACGCCTATATAGAGCTTTACGCAACAAGCATGATTATGACGCTTTGCCAAATGACGTTTTGAAAGCCATTAAACCTGTTTATGAAAATTTAAGCAAAAAAACATTATTAGATAGATGTGTGGGAAGATTCACACAAAATAATAACGAAAGCTATAATAAGTTTGTATGAAAAATCAGCCCGAAAGTTATACCAAGCGGTAGCACTATTGTTGAAATAGCTGCTTATATTGCTGCTTGTATTTTTAATGAAGGTTCTCAAGCATTGTTATACATTTTTAATGCTATGGGCGTCAGCTTAGGCGAAAATTCTATGCATTGCTATGCTCAAAGTGAAGACGCAGCGCGCGTATGTATCGCTGAACAGAGAGCGCAGCAGAGTACGCAGGAAGTAAGAACGGCTCGCAGACAAAGGCAAATTGAGCGCTGCTACTACTGCAGAAGAGTTGTTGTATGGGCCTGGAATAGATGACACCATGTAAGTAGAAAACAAAATTTTTTTAAATACTTTACGCGTTTTTCTCAAAACTACATTTGTTAAGTCGGTGAGCAAAATATCTCAAAAACTAATGAATCGATCTTTCTAAATTCTTTTTTTACCTATTTGGACATGAATATCTCGTGCTTAATCGAAGGATTTATATTTTAAATGCGTAGTTTTTTTTTATTAACGAAAAAAGAACAATTTTTAAGGTAAAAATCGAAAACTTTTCTTTAATGAACCGCCATTTTATTTCTAATCAATATTTTCCAAAAACGAAATTAAGCACTAGCTATTGTCATATACTAATGAAATTTTTTTGGATTTCTGATTTCAGATGAGTTCCTGCCGAGTTATGCTGCTCACAGCAAAACCACTTTTTTTAAAACACGTCTCCGTAGACCGGCACAGATTCACAATTATTGAATATTTTTATACGAAAAAATTTTGAAATGTACTTCAAATATAACTTTATTGGATATACAAACTTAAACATATGTATATGGTTTCATTTTGCTTAAAAAAAAATCCTTAAAAAATCGCTTTTTTCAGCCCTCTAAACATATATAATCCCTTAAAGCTTAAAACCCCATTGTAGATCCAGAGTAACGAGTTACAGAATTCCACTGCTGGGACGCTATTCTGAAACTGTTTTACACGCCTACCGACAGTTGTCGGTGTCGTTGCGCAGCTTTTTCACCATATAAAATATCTGCGCAACGACAACAACTGTCGACAGACGTGTAAAGACAGTTACAGAATAGATAAGGACCCTGTATTCTATAACTCGTTATGCAGTCGTTATGATTTCACAACGACAGTTGCGTAGGTTTTTTACTATATAAAATATCTGCGCAACTGTCTCTATGAACACATAACGACTGCATAACGATCGTTACAGAATACAGGGGCTAGGCCCCTTTTTCATCAATATGCACATTACTTGAACGTAATGAAATATAGATGAACATAATGCAATATATAGAAAGAACTAGAAAAGAACATGGGCAATAGGAGTCAAGCGCAGAAGACATTGCGCAAATAATACACCCGTAAATAATACACAATAAAGCGTAAAACTTCTTTATTTTACTAAACGCGCTTACATGTTTCGGCTCACTTTTGAGCTTTCTTCAAAGACAATACAAATTAACATATATAAAATGTGAATAAAAGTTATCTTGTTATGGTGAGCTCCTCTTCATCGAGAATATAAATGCCAGAAATTAAACCCAGATAAGAATGAAAAAAAAAAGAAAGAAAAAAATTTTGGAAATATCGAAATAGAGAAAATGGAAAACTAATTTATCAAAAAACTTTAAAATTATAATTAATTATCCCGAAAATAAGGATGCTCATGATCACAAAGCACCATATCGCAAACATTACTATTAATAATTCGAAAACCGGTTCTTGATATGTTGGTCAGTCAGTATCAAACATAGTGAGTCACTTTTAGATTTAGTTAGTCTTTTTTGAGATTGCAAATGGGAAAATTTAACGTTAAAATGTTAATCAATTACAAGAAAAAGAAAATTGAAAAATAATCTAAAATCACGCCAGAAAGACTCATTACTGTACGAGCGACACTGACTGACTAAGCGCGACAACAACTCGACCTTTTATAGCTTGTCAATGATTGGGAGGGAGGCCTTGGGAAGCCTCTCCATATTCGTCTGCAAGTTGAGTCCGTGCGTCTGTCTCCTGATGAATATCATCTCCGAAGTCAATCTCTTCCTGTAGTGTGGTTCCTTGTCCAAAATTGTAATGTTGTCCCAATCGAAATCATGGCCCTCTTGCAACCGATGCTCCGTTATAACGTTACGGGTAGACGTGTTCCATCGGATATGGTTTCTGTATTCCGTGACTCTTGATTTCAGCTGTCTACACGTCTGTCCCACATAACTCGCGTCGCAATCCTTACAAAAAATCTTGTAAACTACATTTGACTTCTTGTCACGCGGTAAGGGGTTCTTATGTATCCTAATGAATTCTCGCAATTTATTAATACTATAAAACGACACCCTCATATGATCACTATTCAATCTACTAAACTTCTCAGTAATACCACGAACGAAAGGAACAGTGAACCACGAAGGCTGCACTGCATCAACGCTATTCACATTAACTACACTCTTCCTATTACTAGCCATAATAACGTTCTTCAAACGGTTGCTAATATTCTCAAATATAAAGTTTAATGGATCATTCTCTAACAATACTTTAATTATAAAACAGAAATTATCAAAGTGAAATTTAGGATTCGAAAGTAGAACTACTCTATCAACTAATCCTACGATTGTACCTATTTTCTGAGAGACCGGGTGCTGTGACCAAAAGTTCAAATATCTACCTGAAAAAGTCGGCTTGTGGTACCAGTCGAACTCTATCAACTCATTATCCCTAATCACTGTAACATCCAAAAAATTTAATCTACCGCCCCCCCACTTCCATATTAAACTGTGAAGCCTTGGATGCTGAGAATTAAAAATATCAAGAATGGAACTAACCAAAGAATCAGGAGCCGTCATGATTATATTGTCAAAATACCTATAGTAAAAGGGCAACGAGAATCGAATCGAAGATAAAGCTCTACTCTCCAATTTTCGCATAACTAGATTAATCCGCGATGACGGAGAGTTCATAGGAGTACCATAATTCTGTTTATACAGGGTGTAAAAAAATTAGACCGACAAACTTTGAGGGTAAATAAGGGACATAAAAACAAACATATTTTGTTAATAATGTTTTCCTCTACGACGCTTCGTTTTAATTCTACAGGGTACAAAATAGGAATTTTATGATTTTAACAAAAAACAAATATATAAGTGGAATAATTAAATTTATTTTAATTAAACATATACATATATTTTAATCTTAAAAAAAAACAATGAACAAAGAAATGGAACAAAAATGGCAAATGATTAGCTCAATTTATAATAAATGTTCAAAAATTCCTCCATTTGCTTCAACACAAAGATGACATCGTCGAAACATTGATTGTCTCACACGCTCAAAGAGAGAGACTGCAGGAATATTCTGAATATGCTGACCTGATATGCTGCAGCAGTAATTCGGGCTACCAATTCTGCTTCTGTTTCAATAGAAAAATTTACGGTTAATATATGGGCAGGTATTATCAATAACTTCCTTATCGGGCCGTACATTTTACCTTTACGATTGAATAGCAATATTTATCATATTTTTCTCGAGGAAGTTTTAGTATTAAAAGGAAGTTGTAGTATCAAAACGAAGCGTCGTAGAGGAAAACATTATTAACAAAATATGTTTGTTTTTATGTCCCCTATTTACCATCAAAGTTTGTCGGTCTAATTTTTTTACACCCTGTATATAACACTATCAAAAACAAAGAAAGTAGAATCTAAAACAAATTGAACCGCTTTGATGAATTCCTCCTCAAGTAAACAGCAATCTCTAGAAATAAAACGCCAATGGTCTTTGATACAGTCCATCGCATAGTCAATGGAGACATTAGTGAAGAGGCTAACAACATCCAATGACATTAATTGAAATTCATCAATCAGTCGCCTACTATCAAGCGCCTTAACAAGTTTAAAACTATTTTCGATATAACTATCCGCCTTAGGAATTATTTTAATGATAATATTATGAAGAAACACTGCCAACGAATACAAAGGACTATTTATCGAAGAAACTATTATACGAAAAGGACAATCCTGCTTATGTATCTTCAGAAGAGCGTAGACCCTCGGAAGTACCCCATCATTGCATAACAAACTTCTATATGTGGAATTCGATATATACTTTCCTTCCTTCCAACTAACTAATAAGGCGCGTAAGCCCGTTGCAATCCTCCTCGTCGGATCCTTTCTAATGACTTCATAAGTATTCTCATCCTGAAGCATCTCATTTACCTTGGAAATATACACCTGTTTATCCAATGCTACCGTCACACTATCCGCACGGGTAAAAATAACCCTATCGTTCATATCTCTTAAAAAAATCCTAGTGTCCTTCGCTAGCTGTAACAAACTCCTATCTACCTCCGTACAATATAGGGAACAAGACGCTAAGTTATTTAAAACAGGAAATGAGTGGTTCGAGATCGAGATCCGTTCATCAATAGGCAATTTGTAAATATTACTTTCAATACACTTAATAAGATCAACCGTTAAATTTAATCTATTGTTCAAAGGTAAGGCGAAGTTATATATAGTACTACCTTGATCAAAAAGTTCCCGAAGTTCATTCAGAAAATTCAAAATACAAGTTTATTCATCAAAAGTGATATTGTCCCCTTCAAAGTACTCCCCATCGACTGCAACGCACTTATGCCAGCGCTTGATCCAGCTCTCGAAACATTTCTGGAACTCTATTGTCGGTATAGCCATCAGAGCCGTCTTCGATTTTTCCATTACCTCTTAGTAGTGATTTTTTTGACTCGATCGAACAGAAAAAAATCACAGGGAGCCATATCGGGTGAATTCGATGGCTGTTGGATGGTATTCGTTTCGTTCTTGGTCAAAAAATTTAATACAAACTCGTTGTTGCAAATTCAACTCCATTTTTAAAACTGTAAAAAATCGAAAACACGTGCAGAGGTAGATGTACTCAAGACGGCGTAACTTTTACAAATGTCAAGCTATGGCGATAAAATTTGGTGGAAATGTCAATGATAGATGTGGCAACCTAACCAAAAAAACAGAACTCAAATCAGCTGACTCAGAGCATCACCTGATGGTAATTCCGGGAATTTTTTTATCAAGGTTATGATCAGTTTGTGTTGTCTCTGAAGAAGGCTCAAAAGTGAGCCGAAACATGTAAGCACGTTTAGTAAAATAAAGAAGTTTTACGCTTTATATACAGGGTGTTTCCAAATTAAATGGCAAAACTTCGGGAGCGTGTAGAGGAGTAAAAAACTAAGAAAAAAAGTCCTATAGACATATGCTCGTTTTTGCTCCGTTTCAGAGAAATCGAAAAAAAATGTTTACATTTCTTGCCATATCTAGCACCGACATATTTGATTACATTTTCCACTTTCTGTTATGAATTTGTCAGTCGCTCTTTGAAAGCCTTTAACAGTAGATGAATTTTGTCTTTTGCAATATGCCGCGTACGTATTCTAATAGTGAATATGCTGATATGGTTTTTGTATACGGTTTCTGCAACGGTAATGCTTTAAAGGCGGTGCGAGAATATGCACGACGATTTCCAAACAGAAGAGTGCCAAACCGAAGAGTGTTTATGTTGACATTTAATAGATTGCGAGAGACTGGA
>NW_017257434.1:57520-63732 GCF_001594055.1 Mycetomoellerius zeteki | reverse complement strand
CTAGTTCTTTTGATTTATAAGGAGCCTTTGTTAGTTTGATTTATTATATAGCAATATATAGATATATAAATAACATTGTACTTAATAAAATTTGTCTTCCGTCCTGATGCCTATTTAACTTCCAAGTCTCGAGTACTACTATCTCAGCGGGTACGTGACCTTAATTCTTTTTATCTAATAGTTCGTGTCCTCCGTCGTGTAAATACACTAGTGATCGAATTTCTGATCGAAGCATTCTTTGATCGTTCACTTTCCTCGTTATGAGACACAAGATCATTTTTCATCAATTCATCTTTTTCATATTGCTCGTCATATTGCTGATCGAATTATTATATTGCTTCTGTTTCATATAGCGAGAACGAATTATACTTTGACGAGAGATCCTGCAGAATCCATAAATTCGTGGGCGCAATGCGAAACGGCTATCAAGGAGATCAAGCAAGAAGACCGTGCGACAATCGTGGACGATAGTCCCTCCAGATTGTATTCTACATGGCTGTCTCAAGAGTAATTGTTCTCTTTTTCACAAACTGTGAAAAATCTTTATTATAAATGCGATTTGAATCTTAAATAGAAATCGTAATTATCAATATTATATATCTTTTATTGCAGATGCGAAGTGCGAGCTGGCCCTGAGTATATAATCAGAAAATACACATTTTTCAAGAACGGCACGTTTCTCCTGTTACGTTATCATTATGCCGAAGAATCGTGCAGCATAGCGACGCACACTGTTACAATTCGCGGTTCCATCAAGTTGCTAGGATCGTCCGCCATCGTTTCTGGCGCTACTGAAACGAGATTTCACGTAGATGCCATTAATATTGTACCTTTGAATCGACAGGTATTTCCAAATCGATTAAATATATCCGAGATGAAATCAATTCGCGAACGTAAAGTAAAATTATTGTAAATATAGGAGATGGATTATTGTACCATATAGGAGATGTATCATTAAACGGTGGTATGAAAGACATCCTAGCTAATAATTAATAGAACTGTTATACATATAATATTGTATATATAAAAGACGCAAAAGAACGAAATCAAATTATTTGTAATTGTTTAGTAAAAATTAATTTCACAGGTCGCTCACAAGTTTGAGCATAGATTGAATCTGACTTGCGGTCCCCAGCCGAAATGGCGACCTTACGTTCCCGAAGTGGTTTACGAGCAGCCACGGCAACGCTCGGCGGCGCCATTTTGGCAAGGTCCAATCTACAATTCTCTGCAGATACACTCGTCTGCGAAAAAAAAACTCGGTATGAACTGTTTAGAACCTTTTGGGATCAAATTCACCGAATTGAAACTGCTGAGAGTGCAGAAAAAATCGTTTGGAAGCTCGTCCAGCAATGATCGGTATCATAAGCTTCCACAATTTCAACTTTTCTTAGCCAGCTCAACACCCAACATTCATTCTCGCTGGAATTACAAACCGACCTCCTTACAATCTACGGCGATGATCCGCGACGACACGGTACGTTTATCCATACTTTTTTTGCAGGCTTGGGAAATAACGCGTTTAAATCATTATTATTATTCTTTTTTTCTATCTGTTATATAATGGTAACAGTAACATTTTTACAGTAACGGTAACGAATTTAGCATTACTATTTTATCGTTACTTAGTCTCCTATTAATTTTTGTATGTCTATTCAATAGATAGAGCATTACTTTTGATTGGATAGAAATATTTTAATTATTATATATATAAATAACAATCTAAATATTATTCTGAAACCACGTTTTGTATTTTATATCTTATTAAGCTGCATATTGAAAATCTATAATATAATATATACATATATACATATATATATATCATAGGTCGATAGATAAATCAGGCCGTTAGCTAAAAGCCTGGGCCTTTCGCTTAATGCCAGCCGATAGGCAAATCTGCGTATCGAACGTCATCGTTTGTCTAACGGCCGGGTGAAATTAGGAAGTTGAGCTAAAAGTTGGCAATTAGCCTAAACGCCGAAAACATTCTTCAGGCCATTAGAATAAGAGATCGACAATAATCGCCACAGGAAATAGAAAAACAATAATAATAAATTCAATCTGTGTAAAAACAATAGAATGTTCTAGAAAGGAAAGTTTTGGAAGGAGAATGTTCTAGAAGGAGAATATTCTAAAAGGCTGAGGAGATATAAAAAGAGGAGCGCGCGAGAGATGAATAATCAGTATTGTCAGTATATTATAATCAGTATATCGTAATCAGGCTACAATTATCGAAAGAGTCTACCGCGATAATCAAAGGTGTAAAATCGTATATTATATATAAACCGCATAAACGTCAAAATTCAATTTAAGCTGTAAACATGGGTGATAATAATACAGTAAATCGCCAAGAATTTGAACGCAAATTAAAAGAAACGTAACGGTTAGGCAGTAACAGAGCTGTGTGGGATAGGAATCAATTGCAAAGTGTTATTAATTCGTTGTCGGAACTAGAAGATGGAAATATAAAAAAAATCAATATCTCATTATCATTACGATAAAACATATCAACTTGTAAGAATCGGGAGTGAAACACGTATAATTTTGAGAAGGAAGGACGCAAGTGATCCGTTAATTTTTATGGTAGCTCTTGAAGATTATTATGAAAAGCTTCTAGAAGCACACATTCAAACCGGGCACGGAGGAAGAGACAAAATGATGTATTATGCTCGTGATAAGTGGCGAATTTCCAAATCGGCATGTCATCTATTTGCAGCATGTTGTTAAATCTGTACTAAGAAACGCGTCACTCCTAAAACCGGTGTTATTGTTAAATCAATAAAGACTGATGGATTTAACATATGAGGTCAAGTGGATTTGATTGACTTTCAATCATGTCGTGATGACGATTTCAACTTTTTAATGAACTATCAAGATCATGGGACAAAATTCTTACATCTGTAACCATTAAAATCTAAACATGCTTGTAACGTAGCAAACGAATTATCAAAAATTTTCTTCACCTGGGGTGCGCCGCAAATTCTGCAGAGTGATAACGGACGAGAGTTCGTTGCGACTGTCATATACGAACTTATGTGTCTATGGCCACACTGCAAAATTGTTCACGGACGTCCGCAACATCCTCAAAGTCAGGGAAGTGTCGAGAGGTCAAACACCGATGTTGAAAATATGTTGCATGCTTGGATGATTGATCACAATTCCACAAATTAGAGTCGTGGGTGCTACAAAGTACAGGTAAACTAAAATTTTTGTCTCTTTATTCCAAATTTTTTCGTACTTTTTATACGGAGTTCATTTTACATTCTAGTGGCAAAAAAACACTTCTCATAGAGTAATTAACAGGACTCCGTATGAGGCTTTATTGGGGCCTATCAAGTGTGGTTTGAGAAGCATTTCCCTTCCAGTCGAAATTTTGAATACGTTAGACACCGAGAAAGATTTGCAGCAAGTACTTCAAGAACAATCCATTCTTCAAGACTGTGAAGAACTTCCTGATTCTGGGCCTACATCACAAGGAGACTCATGCAGTATTTGTCACCAACTTCTTCAAGCTGACGAAACTTCTTGTTCAGAATGTAATGTAAGAATTCATTCTGAATGCGGTGAATCACATTTGCGAGAAAGTGAGCAAGTATTTTGCCCGCTGTGTATCAGAGGAAAGCGTTTGATTGACACTCGCAATGATTGCTTTAAACGTCAAAAGAAAGAAGTTGAGAAGATGGTATCATTTTCACAAAATATATTTCCGCCACTGCATGTAGGAGACACAATCACATTATCGGTTCCAACCATAGATCGTGGGCCATTAGACTTTCCAAATATTTTTGGTTCGATTATAAATGTTGAAAACGATGTTTACCAAATTGAAACAAACGATGGTGTAATAAAGAGTTGATTTCCCAGAACTGACATTGCGAAGTCGGGTGAAAATATTATGTGGTGTACAATAATATAATATGCAGAAGAAGTATCCAAAGGCATTGTACTCTCTTTAAGAGAAGCAGCAGCTAAACAGTCCTTATCGGGGGAACAAGGATACAAAAAATGTAATAGCAAAGCAGCGAAGAACCAATGTAAAACTAAAAGATGTGCGTGCTTTAAAGTAGGTATTTTGTGCAATTCACGTTGTCATATAAGCGCACCTTGCTTTAACAAATAAAATGGTGCATATGTAAATATATTGCAATGTAAAATTAAATATTCATTAACTCTATGACATATCAAAAAATTCCCGGAATTACCACCAGATGATGCTCTGAGTCAGCTGATTTGAGTTCTGTTCAATGATTTGAGTCTTGTTTTTTTGGTTAGGTTGCCACACCTATCATTGACATTTCCACCAAATTTTATCGCCATATCTTGACATTTGTAAAAGTTACGCCGTCTTGAGTACATCTACCTCTGCACGTGTTTTCGATTTTTTACAGTTTTAAAAATGGAGTTGAATTTGCAACAACGAGTTTGTATTAAATTTTTTGACCAAGAACGAAACGAATACCATCCAACAGCCATCGAATTCACCCTATATGGCTCCCTGCAATTTTTTTCTGTTCGATCGAGTCAAAAAACTACTACTAAGGGGTAATGGAAAATTCGAAGACGACTCTGATGGCTATACCGACAATAGAGTTCCAGAAATGTTTCGAGAGCTGGATCAAGCGCTGGCATAAGTGCGTTGCAGTCGATGGGGAGTACTTTGAAGGGAACAATATCACTTTTGATGAATAAACTTGTGTTTTGAATTTTCTGAATAAATTCCGGAAACTTTTTGATCAAGGTATGTATTATATTATAAATAACCAGTACAATTATTGTTCACAATAAGGAATACAATTTTTATCACAATATTTTCATTCTCATAACTCTTATTTCGATCTCTTATTCTAATGGCCTGAAGAACGTTCGGCGTTTAGGCTAATTGCCGACTTTTAGCTCAACTTCCTAATTTCACCCGGCCGTTAGACAAACGATGACGTTCGATACGCAGATTTGTCTATCGGCCGGCATTAAGCAAAAGGCCCACGCTTTTAACTAACGGCCTGATTTATCTATCGGCCTACGACATATACACACATATGTAACGTGAACTATAATTTTTTTTACTTTCAGTAAATAATTAGAATACATTCTTGATACATTCTTGATTCATTTGTCTGTAGCGTTATAACGCTAACAGACAAATGAATAAAAAAAAAGTTAAAAGGCAAGACTATATATAATATACTATTCCAGACAGCACATGATATCATGCTAACATTCAATATTCATACTGAATGTACTGTGATTATACCGAATAAACCAGAAACGTTAATGTGACATCTCTCAGTAAAATATTATTTCTTGTACATTGTCAAGATATATCAAATATAATAACTAAACTTCGATGTTGAATATACTGCTATCATATCGATTATACCCAAGACGTCTTTAAATTATTCTTGCAGTATATCTCGTGTACGTCTGTCATATATTTTCAGAACAAACTCACAACATAAAATGCAGAACCAACGTTGCCTGCTGCATTTAATTTCTATAAGCATTGCACTTTTAACCCAGAAAAGATCTTCCATTTTTTCTTGGTTATCTTTTCTATAGTAATAGTTTATTATTATAGAAATTATTTTTTGAAATTATATTTTACATTCATATTTGTGGCACTAAAATTTGTAAATACAAGTACCGGAACACGCGGCAGTCATAGCGCCATCAGGAGTGCGTTCCAAAACTGGACTATATCAACTCTGAGTATCTTTTATCTTTGTTCAACATTCAGTGAACACAAGGATAAAATGATATTGTACTTGAGTTGACAAAAGTCGAGTTTTGGAACGCATTCCAAAGTGAATCCCAAATTAACAAATTGGTACTCTGGAATTACAAGCAATTATTTTTCATTGTACGGACTAGTATAAATTTCAAATCAAATCTCAATAAACGACTTTATATTTTGTTCAGAAATAAATATATAATAAGAATAACATATCGCACTTATACTACGCGGCAGTCATAGCGCCATCAGGAGTGCGTTCCAAAACTGGACTATATCAACTCTGAGTATCTTTTATCTTTGTTCAACATTCAGTGAACACAAGGATAAAATGATATTGTACTTGAGTTGACAAAAGTCGAGTTTTGGAACGCATTCCAAAGTGAATCCCAAATTAACAAATTGGTACTCTGGAATTACAAGCAATTATTTTTCATTGTACGGACTAGTATAAATTTCAAATCAAATCTCAATAAACGACTTT
>NW_017257434.1:40795-56785 GCF_001594055.1 Mycetomoellerius zeteki | reverse complement strand
CTCCCACATTTCAGTTCGAAAGTGCGTTGTGTTCAAAATCATGTTTTAAATAATGACCGCTTTCAGTTGATAGTTTAGTTGTGCAAACGTTTTTTCGGAAAGTATCTAATTTGATATGTATCTTTTTAAACAATGCCTGACTACACTGCCAACGAAATTGTTGACATTCTACTTATTTTAGGAGAGTGTCGCAGACGATATCGTGCAGCAGCTAGATTGTACTTTATTTTGTCCATGATAAATTTGATAATAAATATAACGGACTTGATTATTAAAGGATTTCGAATTGTTTTTGAAATTTTTGTAATCATTATTGCAAAGTAGACTTTTTAGTCCTATACCTTTCTTTTACCTCATTCATCATTATGCTATCTGCCAGGACTGGCGAGTTATTTACATAAATGTGAAAATGTTTGGAGTGCGAACTTTATTTTGTGTGTGTGTCCAGTACTGTATATTTTATTTAATAGTATATATGTAACTGTTGATATAATTATAATAAATATTTACCATACATTACATATTTATTTCAATTGCAACAGAATGAATTTATAATATTCTATGAATATATTATATATGTATACTGAAAATAAAGAATGGGCCCCTTCATTCTCGTGAGAATGCAACCATATTTTCTTCGTTATAGTTTTCCACATTAGTGATACTAGTTTCCACCCAGAGGTACTAATGTAGATGCGTTTTTTTTTTAGTGGTTTTCCCAATAGGTCTATTCCACTAAAAAAAATTCTCAAATATATTAGTAATGAAGCAAAGAAAAAATATTCAAAATTTTAGTAATAGGAATGTCAATATTTTATTTGTGAATATAAAAATTATCATTAAAAACATTTTGTGAATGTTTCGCAAAAGTTTTCTCCTTAACATATTTTTTTCCAATAATAGAGTGCTTTAAGCAACACTGCTTTCGTTCACTTCGAGCATTTGTGTCGACTGTGTCTCCTAAAAGCAAAGCAACCATAGTGTCTTTTGTAGACATAATTTCTCTTATGAGGGTGTTCCCGGATTAAACCGCCTTAAAATATCTCTTGAACGAAGCGTTTGCGAGCATACGTGCAGAGGAAAATTTTTGTTTGTTTTGGGGTCCTAAATTCATATTTTAGATTTGGCGGTTAAGGGTCATTGTCACTAAGCTTCGATTAACTTAGT
Organism: Mycetomoellerius zeteki; assembly: GCF_001594055.1. NCBI lineage: Eukaryota > Metazoa > Arthropoda > Insecta > Hymenoptera > Formicidae > Mycetomoellerius > Mycetomoellerius zeteki. The sequence goes on along the minus strand of NW_017257434.1, from coordinate 55,618 downwards.
CGGCCTAGTAACTGTAGTGGTAATGAGGGAACAGGGATCACTAATTAAGCCGGTTACTTTGCGCTGTACGTTGGACCTCGAAATGACTGTCTGAACTGTGCTAGATCCGCCTTGTCCTTTTTAGCCCTGTCCTACTAGCGCCTCTCGTGACGACACACACAACCACTAACCCGAATGGCGTTTAGGACACGTTCACACAACACCCTTTCCCTTTTATTGAAGATTATCCTATTCTTACAATACTGCATTACACTACAAAGTCCTTATATAGAAAATTCGGTTTAATATTTCGCTTTGGTCTTTGATCCCGCATTCGTTCATCCGCCGAATCTAACTTATCTTCCTCTACATCTCGGTTCACCCTCTGTTCGTTCTCTCTCTACATCTTCTCTATTCGCATACATCGAGTCCTCCTCTATATATATTGCCCCGTGCTACTCCTTCCTTATCCTTATACGGCGCATGTATTAGATACCATCGATTACGGCGAATTGTACTACCATTTTCCGCTTTGACCATATAAGACTTCGGATTCTTATCAATCTTTACGACTTCCGCATAAACTCGCTTGTCAATGACCCATACTTTATCCCCTACTGTCAGGTCTGACAGCTTCTTTACTCTATGCCTTCTATTATAGTTTCTTTCTTGCTTATTCTTTTCCCTCTTTTCTAATTTTGAGAACTGCTTATGATTTACAAAAGTTCCTAACTTTGTGGGCAGCATGGGTACTAATGAGCGAATTTTCCTTGAAAACATTAATTCTGCTGGCGAATAGCCATTAACTAATGGCGTCGATCTATAAGACAAAAGTCCTCTATTAATATCTTTGCACTTCTTTAGTACACTTTTAGCTACCTTTACTCCTGCTTCTGCTTCATCGTTACTTTGCGAGTATTTGGGAGAACTTGTTATATGTGTGAATTCGTAATCTCTGGCGAATTGACCAAACTCTGTCGAAAACTGAGTTCCTGGATCAGTTCTTACAATTTGTGGTATTCCAAACCTCGCAAAGACTTTTTTACATTTCTTAATCACTGTTTTTTCATCTAACGTTTTTAAACTTAAAATTTCAAAGAACCTCGAATAATAATCCGTTATTATTACATACCATTTACCTTGACATTTAAACAGATCTATGGCAACTTTTTGCCATGGTCTCTCTGGAAAATTTTCTTTCATAAAAGACTCTTTGATATTTTTCCTTTGTTCAATACAGTTCTTACAGTTTTCCACTAACACTTTTAATTGGCTACTAATGCCTGGCCACCAAACCGACTGTTTTGCCAACTCTCTACATCTATTATAATACCGGCGTGACCATCATGCAATTTAGATAATACTTTCTATTGAAGATTCGGCGGTATAATCAGTCTCGAGTTGTATAATAATAAATCCTCGCACAAATGAAATATTTTCCTTAAGATTATAGTAAAACAGTAGCCCATCTTCTAACTTATTTTTATCTGGCCATTTCTCTGTGCAAAAAACTCTTAATCTCGAACACGCGTAATCTTTTTTTGGTTCGTCCTTTATTTTTTCTAATATGTTCTTCGAAGCCGGAGGACTACTAACTACAAAATTTACGTAGCCCTCTATCTCTTGGGGTAGCTCGTCTTTATAATACGACTCGCGAACGCTAACTGGATTTCTCGATAAACAATCTGCTAAAACTAATTGTTTGCCTGGTACGTAAACTACCTCATAATTATAGCGCATTAATCTTAATCTAATTCTTTGTAACCGCGGCGTTAAATCATCCAGCGATTTACTTTGTGAGATTTGTAACAACGGTTTGTGATCCGTTTCTAATGTTACATCAATTCCTGTTATAAAATCTTTGAAATACTCCGTAGCAAATGCTAGAGCTAATGCTTCCTTCTCTATTTGGCTATACCTTTTTTCAGCTTCTTTAAGCGTAGAGGACGCATATGCTACTACTTCGCGATTATTGTCTTTATTCATTTGCATCAATGCTGCGCCCAATCCATAACTAGACGCGTCTGCTTGTAATATTATTTTCTTAGTATAATCATAGTGTGCTAATACGAGGGGCACTACTTATATTTTGAGCCTTGGCAACATTGAGTGTTGTCAGGTGCCATTTAACGTTTCGGCTAGAAAGTTTGACATTTTTGACCATAACCTTCTTCAGAACGTTTTGTTATTTGAGCGCGATTTGTATTGTTTACAGTCACTTGAAAATTGTGTCTCAGCGAAAAAATGGAATTAACTCGTGAAAATTTTCGTGCAATGATTTATTACGACTCTCGACGTGGATTATCAAGACAGGAGTGCATCGTTCAACTTACTTCCACTTTTGGCGATAAAGCCCCATCCTTTGCCACTGTGAAACGCTGGTATAACGAATTTAATCGTGGTCGCCGTTCGCTCACCGACGAAAGTCGTGAAGGTCGTCCAAAATCAGTTGTTGTGCCAGAAAACATCGATGCTGTGCAAAAGTGAAGGATGCAAGATCGTCATGTGACATACTGTGAGATTGAGACAACCTTAGGCATTAGTTTCACCAGCATATATAAAATATTGCATGATCATTTAGCCGTGAAAAAGGTTTGTTCTCGTTGGATCCCACATAATCTGACAAAATCTCAAAAAGATGCTCGTGTCGATTGGTGCAAACAAGTGGTTCGAACGCATGCAAAAGTGTATAGATCATAAAGGAGAATATTTTGAAAAACAATAAAGTCATTTTCATGACAAATTACTGTTTTTTTATTATTAGGCTCAAAATATAAATAGTGCCCCTCGTATAGGAGCTGATTCTAATAAACCTTTTAATTCTTTAAACGCTCTTTCTTGTGGTTCTAACCATACGAACTGTACATTATCTTTTAATAAGGAATTTAGTGGCTCTAATACGTGCGATTTATTTGGCACAAACTTACTGACATAATTAACCGCCCCTAAGAATTGCATGAGCGATATTTTGTCTGTCGGAACTGGAAATTCCGTTATTGCCTTTAGCCGTTTTGGCAAAATACTTATGCCTTTTTCAGAGATTTCGTGTCCTAAGAATTCTACTCTACTCGCTCCAAAAATACATTTGTCCTTGTTTAGCATTATTCCCGCTTCTTGTAACTTACTTAGAACTACACGAAGTGTTTTGTCGTGCTCCTCCACTGTCGCACCGTGTATTATTACATCGTCTGTATGCACTTCTGCTCCCGGCACATCTCGCAACAATTCCGAATACCACTGTGTAAAATAATCTGGTGAACAGTTTACACCAAATGGCAGCCTAGTGAACATGTATCTCCCATACGGTATAATTACAGTTAAAGGCTGACTTTTCTAATTAGAAAAGGATTCCTTTTCTAATTTTATTTGATAAAATCCTGTTTTTACGTCTAGTTTTGAAAAGTTTCTAGAATTTTTTAAATTTGACAAAGTTACACTTATTTTCGGAATTGGAAAATGTGCTCTTTTCACGCTTTTATTTAATTGTGTAAAATCTCCGCAAATTCTTATTTGTTCGGTATCTTTTTTAGGAATTACTACAATTGGACTGCACCAATCTGTAGGAAAATCCACTGGTATTATAATGCCCTCTTTAACTAATTTATCTAACTCTAATTTGAGTTTTTTTAATAATGGTATTGGTACTGTACGCGGAACTGACTGAAAATATGGTTTGCATTCTTTTCTTAATTGAATCTTTAACTTTCTTTCGAATGCCCCCAAACCATTAAAAACCTTCGCAAATTCTGTATAAAGCTGCACCTACGATGCACTTTCTGATTGTAACGCGTTTATTTTGCTTATTAACCTGAATTTCTTTATTTCCGGTTGTCCTAATAAATTCCGTCTTAAACCGTTCAACACGTATACCTTTGCATCTACCGACGAGTGCCCTTTTTCTAACCTTAAACGTATACAGCCTGCAACCGATAATTTTCTACCATCGGGCCCTATAATAATCCTATCTGATTTACTCAGCTTACCTTTTAGCTTCTCCAGTATTAGATTAGTTGAAATACATGTAACGTCTGTGCCCGTGTCTATTAAAAATTCTACCTGTTGAGATAGCTCTCTCGCATACGCACACAACGAAAATTCTTTGCCGCTTCGAGCCGCTTCGCACCTCTCCGCGTATGGCACCTAGGAATATTGGAGACTTATTAGTGTCCTCGTCGCTCTCTTGTTCTTCGACTCTATGCACTTTCTTCGATCTGCACATCTTCTCCCAATGATGATCGATCTTCTGACACTTGTTGCATGTCGTCTTGAGTGCTGGACATTTCTTCCAATCTGCGTGCCTCGCTTTACCGCATCTTCCACAGCTCTCACCGTTCTTTTGCACTTTATCTCTGGCCTCATTCTGCCTTTGCTTGCTCTTCTTTTCTCTTTTATTTTTCTGTGAACGAGTTATTCTGTTCAGCTCACTCTGTTCTTTTCGTATCAATTGTCCTTCTTTCGATTGAGCTTCGGCTTGCCGCGCCATATTTAAAGCCTTTTCCAAAGTTAGCTCTGCCGTTAACTGAAGGCGCTCTGATGTGCGTGCGTCCCGCACACCTATAACGATTCGATCTCGAATCAATTCTTCTTTCAGCGCCCCATATTCGCAAGTTTCTGCTAGCGAATATAGCGCCGTAACAAATGAATCCACACTTTCACCCATCTGTTGCTTCCTCGAGTTAAATTTATAACGCTCAAAATAATGTTTTTCTTTGGCGCGAAGTACTCAGAAAATTTATCCATGACTGCTTTTAATGTTGCCGAACTACTCTCCGGCATTACCTGAGCTAGAATCTCCTTTGCCTTTTCTCCCATTGTATACAGCAGCAGGTCGATCTTCTCTCTCTCTGATCTTGTACCGAGCTTTGTAACCGATACATACCGATCGAAGCGTTTCAGCCATATCGACCAAGACTCGGACTTATCGAAGTTAAATTCTGATGGCGTTTGTACGCCTGGCGTCATTACGCTTGTTCCTTGCGTCTCGTCCGGCATTCTTTCCCTTTCCTATTGTCTTCTCTCCGTGTCCAGTAGAGCTGATTTCTCTCTTTCTTATATTCCAAATCACTTCTGACACCATGTAGTGGTAATGAGGGAACAGGGATCATTAATTAAGCCGGTTACTTTGCGCTGTACGTTGGGCCTCGAAATGACTGTCTGAACCTATGCTAGATCCGCCTTGTCCTTTTAGTGGTGTCTTTTGATGATATGATGTCTTTTGCAGACATGGTGTCTTTTGCAGACATGGTGTCTTTTGCAGACATGGGGTGCTTTCCAGCAAGGACATAGTCAGACATTGTGTTACACAGTGTCTGACTATGTCCTTGCTGGAAAACACCCATGGTGTCTTTTACAGATATGGTGTTTTTTTGAAGACATAGTGTCTTTTGCAGACATGGTGTCTTTTACAGACATGATGTCTTTTGTAGACATAATGTCTCTGATAAATATTATATAATATATAATATTTTTTCTAGACATAGTGTCTTTTGCAAACATGTCTTGTTTAGATATAGTATCTTTTGTACAAACATAATAAAGATAATTCCACTTGCATTTTTAAAGATAATACCACTTAAGATTCTTAATTTAACAAAGACAGTACCACTTGGACATTATTTTTTCATTTGGTGGAATTATTTGGTAGAATTTAACTTGATCTTTAGATCGAACCATATAATTAGTTTTTTCATGGTCCAAATATGATACGTATTAGAATTAAGTAAATAAATAAAGAAGACAGTTTCAATTATTAGGTATAACAGTTTCAATTATTAGATTTAATAAACGATACGTACATTAAAATTAACTGGATCATAAATATACTAAATAAACTAAATTTATTTCGATTGCAACAGAATAAATTTTTATTACTGTATGGATATACTGAAATAAATGTAAAAGTTATTTCCAAATTGATTTCGGAATACATCGACATTAGAGCCGTGAAAAATTCCAAAACATCTTGTTGTGTTCGTTCTTTGAAGCATTCTCCGACAAATCTTCTACCGCTAGAATGTAGCAACGCATATGCTCAGCGTACGCGCAGATGGCATCAGTCAATGCGTTCGATACTTTATTTTTCAATATTTGTTGCCTGATACGTTTCCTCGCAAACATAATTCTGTACATCATCAATGATATGAGGTATGGCCCATCGATAGTCGTGAATTTTCGCAGCCTTTATCTCGGACGAAATCTTTGATTTGTTGTGGCTGAGATTTGAACACAGATCTCAGTCGATTATGTTCTACAATGGCTCCCGAATTTGCTTTGCCGGATTGAAATTTATCAAATGCAGGCCTTCCAGTATACTCACTCGTGACAAACCTACATAGGCTTGATCATCACTGAACACACTCATTCCTAGATCCATCATAGCATTTTCACACGTAATTCCTTGACTTTCGTATATAGTTATTCCATAACTGAGAGGCAATCGAAATTATTTCTGATGTACCACCATTTTGTGGAAACAAATAACAAATATATATATTTTCGGTTCTTATTACGTAACTTTCTATAAGTTACAATTTACGCGCTACAGTTAGAAATTAAGTATTCATATAAGCTGTACGGTACTAAAAATTAACATAGAGCTGCAAAAAAAGATAGTGAGTAATCAATATCCATAGAGGGTCACATTAGCAAAATGCCATGCTATTGTTTAAATTTGTATGACTCAAAATATATATAAATAAAATGTTAAATAGCAAAGAGCACACTCAAAAATATATATAAAAATAAAAATGGACAGTTCACCTCCGATGACCTTGATCCTCCCACACATTACAAAGGTCATCACACCGAACAACTTTCGAAAGGTTTTAGCAGTAACCCATCACATGTGACGAAGTTTTCGAAAAAAATTAATACGACCTTGACTCACAATATCAAGGTCACGACCCTGAGTGACCATCGGACACTTTCAGCAGGCGAGGGTGAGAGAGGACGAAAGGGGGTGAGTGAGGACGAAAGAGAGTGTGATAAGGCGGAAAATAGAGGATTGGTGCGGGTGGGGGGTGGTGGTGGAAGAGCCATGGTGGGAGGGGGTGGAGTGGGTCGAAGTTGGGGGAGGTGTGAATGAAAGGTGAGAGACAAGAGAGGTGCATGTGACTGTGGACAGAGAAGAAGAAGACGTTACTTTATTTTTCATGAAAATCATCACTTTTCGACCGCTTATATGTCCAGAACGGCTTCACCGACTTTTATTTTTTTTTTTGCGCAAATTACTCGTGGCGATGCCGCCTTTCAGGATGTGTTGCGTGCGTTTCAAAATTTTTTTATATTTTAGTAGTTCTGTACCCCCCAAAAATGGACTTTGGTGGCTCGGGATAAGAGACTTGTAGTATCTTTCATTTTCATTTTCATTAATCCTAAAATAATTAGAATAGTTCCTGATATATGTATGTGTGTATGTGCATGCATACATGACATACTAGAGACATCACTATGATAACGCAGATACTGTAGAGACGTATTGGAGATATAGTGAAGACATACTCATACATTTCAGAATAACTACGGTATATCACTAGAAGCTCCCTGCGAAAGTCTACGGGATAAGAAATCGCGGACATAGTAGATTCTGAAGAAATACTCTGTACGTCACAGACGCATCTCGAATATCTTGACGACGTATTCAACATACGTTAGCGATATTGTTCTAATGTTGTTAGAACATAGATGGTTGTCTGGGATAGTATATTACATAAAGTCTTGTCTTTTAACTTTTGAGCACATATTAATCATAATAACCAATCCAGGATCACTACAATTATTCAATTTATGACTTTTACTTGTATTTTCGTAATTATACGATAATATTCCGACGATGATCAAAAATAGAATTTTAATTTTGAATTTTGCTTTTTCTCGCCATCCAATGATGAAATATTTAGTTAAAACTTACTTGACATTATTATGACGCAAAAGATGTATTAATTCCTATATACTTTTATTTGTAATGTTTAATTATTTTTATTGTGTACACTCGGCAGCAGAAAAGTTGCAACAATTTTTTTTTCGATGGATTTCGGAATATGGCTTGCTCACCGCGCGATTGGTTCTTATTTATGGATCTATTTAATTACATTCAATCGTTTTACAAGCAAAACTAAAGCACTAGGTATGTATAAGATATTCTCATCCGCCATCTTGGTTCCACTTGATTGATAGGTCTTTTTTATTTTTACGCGAAAATGCATCGATTCAGTGTATTTTTATCAAAATTTGAGGTGAGCGCGGGGCTCTTCTTAATTAACATTTATCTTTATCACTAATCGCACTATGACAATCAAGTAGAACCAAAATGGCGGATAGGAATACCTACATATCTAGTGCCTTAGCAAAACTAATAGCGTTTTCGGCCCGATCGGGTTTGCACCTGGGTTGGATTAATCTTTCCTGTTGCTTGACATTACACGCTCTACCAATAGAAGAGCACAAAACGCCATTAATCCAACCTAAGTTGGTGCAAACCCGGCTGTGCCGAAAACGCTATAAGTTCCAAAATCCATCAAAAAAAAGTGTCGCAACCTTTCTGCTGGCGAGTGTACAATCTGTGATATGACTTCATGTTTTTGATATAATGGGTGCATTCAGTACTACTACCGCTCACTGAGCGCTCAGTGAGCTCTTGCATCTGATTGGTATATTCCGTTAGAACTAAAAATATAGACCAAACAGATACAAGAGCTCTCTGAGCGCTCAGTGAGCGGTCGTGGTACTAAATGCATCCATTGTATCTTTCTTTCAAATATTTATTAAGGGGATCCTAATGCTGGATTCACACTGCATCCGGTTTTCATCGTATAACGCTCTGCATCCAATCAGAAAACAGGATTCCGATAATACGAAGCAAAATTCATTTAGGTTGAAGACTTAGTACAGTTCGAAATGGTCCTATGATTTTATTGATGAAAAACTAGTTTAATTTCTTAAAATCTAATAATTTCAATATACTCGTACAACAACTTCATAGTTTATTATACTTCATAATCTCACAAACTGTATTAATTTTCACATGTTCTTGCGTACCATCAAAATTACTGACGTTACACGTTTTGATTCTGACATCTTACCTTTCTTCATATACAATCGTTTTATTTATAACGGACGTTTTCTGCAATCTTCACCATAGACTGAAATATATTTTCTCTTCGTTTTAATCACATTCTCTGTGGGTACTCTATACCCTTTCTCGCTATCAACCGAAGAATTGGCTGGACCTGGACACTATTACACATTTTTTATTTTAATATGACGTGTAATATGACTAGATTGCTTTTTAACGTTTATAAGTGAAGGTGAGATATGATCCTTATAACTTGGTAGTTGACAACTAATTTTTATGTGGTAATTCAAATAATTATTGTGGTGGGTTAATTTATGACTAGGATGACTTAAGTTGAGTCGAAACGTCCCATGAATATAATATATTGTTGGTAAATTAATATATAAATAAATTTTTAAACACACACACACACACACACATCTTAATTTGGCTCGTTTAATTGACCTAGTATACTTCTATACAATTTGTATTGTGCATGTTACACGAGCGGAAATAATAATTTCTTATATTTCAAATTTTATATTATTGTTTAATTTTTTAATTGTATAGTTTAATAAAGTTTAGTTTAAATTGAAAGATCTAATAAACGTGCTCGTGTTTTTTGACCTTTCTTTTTACTAATTTTTACTCAGCAATTTCGAACTAGAAAATTTTATATATTTTAATATTTAATAAAAATTATTAATAATAAAGTTGACGTCCGTGAATTACTTACTAGAAATATAAGTTCCTAAAGATAAGCATATTAAAGAATAAAAACATTAATGTTAAGAATTTTAGAAAATTTATTAAGGTAAGTTTTTAATATAAAGAAAAGCTTGCTGTATACATAAACTATAAAGACTAGCGTAGAATTTTAATTATATACGTCGACATTACAGGCGAGCGGTTGCCCGATATGCAGCAGCGTGTCTCGGAGTACCGAGTTCAATCCACCTCTTCTTCATCAAATGGCAGCTCTACCCGCCCTCATCGGTGGTTATTGGCATAGCGAGAGATGCGAAAGCTCCGAGGGTGGTGTCTGGTCCAGACGTCAATTTCAGATACACTCGGGAGATAAATTGTGGGCCGGTCAATGGGATTATTACAATGATCCTCAATGTTCAACGTTTTTGTATGCGATAAATGCGGCTGGAAGTTACATCCAGCGAACTGGAAGGCAAAAACGTCACGAACAGGTCGGTCGAGAGACTTTTCTCGGCTACTATCTCAATGTCTCTACAAGGCTCTTGTTCAAAAGGAACGTTATCAATTCGCCAACTGTTCATCATACTGTACAAAGCATTATAGATCTCTGTCGAAACAAATTTTATCTCGCGAATGGGTCAAAAAACAAGAAATGGTCAGTCACGATAGATAAAAAGGTACAAGGAAGACAAGAAAGATCGCTGACTGATGATGTTCATCGACAGCTATTGCGCGACGAACAATCTATAGTTGAATCAAGATTCGCAACGATGCTACGAGGTCATCAGGCATACGATGAGACCACTACCAGAAAGCCTTTTCCCACCTGGAATACCCTCGCTGGTACTACGGAGCTAGATCTACACATTGCCGAGAGCATTTTGATTCCTGGGGACGCTAGGGTATCCACTCGTTGTAGTGCCGATCAGCGCGGGCTCGGCGTGCCGCTCATCACCTGGCCGAGAAATTGCGTACCTCACGCCATCGAAGCGCCCTCCACGTTGGGACTGCGGGCCAAACTGAGTATTAACTGGAACGGTCAGTACATCCTACTGTTGAGCTCGCGAGATGACAATATGTGGGAGGCTCCTCTGCGTCAATGCGCGCAGATTCCACCCTACAATTCTGTTCTGCGAGCGCATCTTCGGAGAAGCATCGGTTTTCGATTCGGACTGCTCTCTTCAGCATCGTCAAATCGACTCTCCGCTTGGTGTCTCTTATCGCGAATTTTACTGTACTCCATATATTATCTCGTACGACGGTGATATCCGAGTCATTACTTTCGCTAAGGAGCATTTGGATTCGGAATTTAAGAAAGAGATTTGAAGTAAAATACATATTCATAATACATGGAGTTTATAAACATTTAAAAATTTCCTTTTCACGTTTTCTTTTCTCTTGAAAAATTTCGTAGGATCATAAACTTGTACATGTGTACGTGTAAATATAGAATCGAAAGTCGAAGGCTCACAACAGTAGTTCCACGATAGAGTAATGCAATTAAATCAATTATTATCGCCTTTCGTTGCATGTCTCGAGCAAAAGTTTAAATCGATCGAAATTTTAAAAGAGCGCTATATAATAATATCTGTGAACAAAAGAATAGCCATGATTACGATGATTGTATCTTACGATGATTGTAACTTGGAGTTTACACTATATATGCTACTCTGTATTAAAATTAAGATGCACATTTGCGATCACAGCTGAAATTTAATAAACTTACGTCACTACGTTGACAATTCGTACAACAGCTAGTTAGATCCTTCCAATCCTTCGCCGATCCTAATTCAATCCTGTCGGGTTTAATAAATCTGATGTAATGATTGTGAGTTCATCACTCTCGTTTTCTCATACGTCTCTACTTTTCGTTTATTTCAATCAATTACTCCAAAATCATTAATCAAGATACTAAATAGTAAATATCAGTTTCATCATTAAAGCCCGTACTTACGTTATCGTATGTGTACTAGGATTGTAAATTAATCTCTCACGGTCGAATTATGACATATATATGACGGCATATTTGCAAGTCAGCAATGCCAGATTGCGTTTGTTCCTCGTTTCTTACACCAGACGAAACAGAGACCAGGGGTGACGGACGCAAAGAACGGGAAGCACACTATATGTATCGCGTATCGCATTATCCGTTCGGTATTCGTAGGAAAAGGATCGATTCGTTGATTCATTCTCAAGAGACGAGACGAGGAAAAAGCAATGGAGAATCCCTTCACCACTGGTATCACGTTTAGCCAAGAAGCGGAGAATTTGGATCGTTTCACATTCGGATGGTTCGATTACACACTCTTTAGTCTGCTGTTGCTCGTCAGCGTTCTTATCGGCGTGTACTTTGGCTTCTTCAGCAAACAAGACAGTACAACGGAATATTTCCTGGGTGGTAAACGGATGGGATGCTTTCCTGTTGCAATGAGCATCATCGCTAGGTCAGTGACTCCTCGCTTCCTTTTGACAAACAAGAGGATTGAAGGAACTTGACGGAACGCCATTTTATGCCAGAGATCTGAGAGATACCAAAATATCTCGCACAACCAATTTCCCGTCATTTTCTTTTAATTTACACATTTTTCTAGATATTTCACTATACAAAGAAATATCTAGAAAAAAATGTGCTCTGTGTGTGTGTGTGTGTGCCGTGTGTGTGCGTGTGTGTGTGTGTGTGTGCGTGTGTGTGCGTGTGTGTGTGCGTGTGTGTGTGTGTGTGTGTGTGTGTGTGTGTGTGTGTGTTGTGTGTGTGTGTATATATATATATATATACCTGTTTAGCCACATCTCGGGTATCAGCTTGCTGGGCATCCCCACAGAAGTTTTTCATCACGGAACTCAGTATGCCGCGTGCGTCTTCACTTCAATTTTCACTGCCGTGATTACCTCTTATATTTTCCTGCCGGTGTTCTACAAGTTGCAACTAACCAGTACTTTTGAATATCTGGAAGTGCGGTTCACAAGGCCAGTCAGAATTCTTTCTTCAGTGATGTTCACTATCTCCCTCTTCACGTACTTGCCCATTGTCGTCTATGTACCTGCCCTCGCCTTCGCGCAAGTCAGCAATTTGAGCGTTCACGCAATAACACCGATACTCTGTATTGTGTGCATCATTTATACCAGCATTGTAAGTGCGTGAATGATGAAGCAATTTTATGTCTCTGGATACGTTAATGTCTCTGAAATTATAATAACAAGAATTGTTTTGCCATATTTAAATAATAAATCAATGTTGTATAAGAATGGGACAAAAACGTAAGCTATAATATACAGCCAAGTGCAAAAGTATTAGGCACTTACAATTTTCTCGCTTATTTCTCGCTACAATTTTACGCTTTAAGATGCGTAGTCGAAAATCTCTCTGAGAGATTTTTTTTCACCGCGATATTTAACTTTTCATAAAATGCGAAAAAATTGTAAGTGCTTTTGCACATGGCTGTATATATGTATATAAATGTCAAGATAGTTTTAGAGTGGAATGAAAGGAGATTTTATAATTCGAGTCATTTATTCTTAATCAGCAAAAATTTGGGGATTTTACACGTATTATATTTAATATACATATATGCAGGGTATTTGATAATGACCGCATAATCTCTCGTGGATAGATAGAGCGGAGATTAAACTAAATCGAAATCTGTCCTCTGTCGATTTTGCAATTTTCGCAATATTTAACAAGATATTAATTTTTAAATATTAGAATATGCAGAATAAGCAGATAAAATCGACGCACAAGACAACTTTAAGATATTTTTCAAAGTTCTTTATAAAATATCTTAAAGATGTTTCATCCTAAAGTGAAGCCTAAACTCCAAGGTCACCAGCTGTTTTTCCAGCGCATCGACATATCTTTATATACTACCACATCAATATCTCACGCAACTATAATACACGCAGTCGCACGTTTGCGTCAATTTTCGTATAACAAATTCGTCGCGATAAAGTGTCTAAGTCTAATTCCAAGAATTTGACGTTGTTTGTTCATGCAAGCTACGTGTCTGTGAATTTCGTAAGTAATAGATTGCAAAGCTTTTATATCAAGCAAATGTTAGAATATTGACAGCTTTAACGCCATATCCCATACAGCACCGAAAGTTTTCAGAAATATCTCAGAAATATTTCAAATGAAAAGTGAAACATTTCATAAAAATTGCGAAATATGTCTGCAACATTTTTGAGACAGCTCTGGAATAGCAAAATGTTCGCAATTCTTGAACATGCAACCTTGATGAAATGTTACAGAAAGAATCTGTAATCTTTTTAAAATATTACCAAAAAGTTTTCAGCTATTTTTAGTACTTCAAAAATAATATTTAAATACATACTTGATTGATACTTAAATAATATTATATTTATTATGTCGACATAATAAATTTAAATATTATTTAAGTATCAATTAAACGTATATTTAAATATCATTTTTGAAGTACTTAAAATTTATTAAGAATTTTGTAATCTGTTTACAGATTACAAACTTATTAAAATAAACTTAAAGTATTTCTCAAAAATGGTAATTATATCGCCAACTACACTACGCGCATAAATTAAAGCATCACCTCACACCTTCGAAAAATGGGTAAACTTCAAAGAAGTGTAACTTCTACAAAAATGGTCAAAATGAGATTTTAAAAAAAGCATTTTGTAGCTTGAAATCTCTACTTTTCAAATCTGTATAATGAAATAACGATTCGGCTGATTTTTACGGAACTACATGATTATAAAGGAAGATCCGTAAAATATCAAAATTTTTTGTAAACTTTGCACAGTTTCATGCCGTGAATGAGAAGTCGGGCACAAATACAATTCACAGCTTTCGAAAGCATGATCCTTTATCTTCAATTTAATTTTTTTTTTACCTCTGTACGATTTTTTTTACCGAGTTATTCAACATTGAAGTAAAAATGGTCCCTTTGACTTTGACTGCTCATAAAAGACGAACGGAGTGACGTACAGCATTTTTTAAACAAGCAAAAAAAAGTTCAAAGTTTTCTCTTTAAGATGCTTTTATCAATTTTTAGACACACATAAGCCTTTTATGTAAAAACTTAAGTGAAAGGTAAAGTTGAAAACCGAGGCAATTA
>NW_017257434.1:0-40669 GCF_001594055.1 Mycetomoellerius zeteki | reverse complement strand
GCATTAGCGTTATCCGAAGCGTACCACGTGGAGGTTGCACAGTCGGATTTACGCTTCTTGTGTTTGTGTGCGTGTGCGTGTAAATGAAAAAATTAAATTTTAATTTGAGGTATTGCTGCCTCTATTATAAATTACGTCTCTTAAACGTTGTTGCATGTTTATGCACCACCGAATCGCTGCTTGCGGAATTTGATGCCAAACTTGACGAAGTGATTCTATTAATTGTTCTAATGTTTGTATTCGTGGATAATGTCGTTGCAATCGACGCTCAAGCACATCTTAGGATGCGGTCCACTTGACGCTACAAACGCTTCGAAGCATTCTTTGATTAGTTAATTCGTAAAATTCTTTGTTCTGATTGGTCGCTCAAACGCTTCGAACGCGATCGATTCAGCCGTTATTGAGATCCGATAATCTCGATTCAGCGCAACTCGTCGGTTCGCGTAAAGGAGGCACGGTAGTGTCACTGCGCTTGGCTTAGCGCCGAGACACTACCGTGTCTCCAGATTTATGCGCGTAGTGTATTTTGATTGATTAATTACATTATATGTATAAGCACATATACATAATTACTATTAGAAAAATAGAAAGTCATTTACGTCTGCAGTTTTCACACAGTATCATTATTTATATACAAAAGTTTTTCGAAATTAAAGCAGAACAAATCATTCATATTCAAAAGTTTTTCGCAATTAAAGTAGAACAACGATAACATCAAAATGACATTAAACTGAATCTTGATAGATCAAAAAATGACTTTTAGTAAACATTTTGGAGCCATTTTAACATCATGATGATTTTTTGTTCTGTTTAAATATGTTTTTCAATTTATTACTATATATATGATAGATTTTAGAAACATTTCTGTTAAAATGTATTTCATATGACATATTGCAGAATACTTTTAGAATTATTACACATGAGATGTGAAAGGTTGAAACATTTCTGAAAATTTTCCGCAACAATCGGTGCTGTATGGGATTGGATTAAGAAATGGTAAAGAAGATCTCAATTTAAACAATTTTTTGTCGTTCTCGACATAAACTCCACTTCACAGACACGTACATTAATACATATGCTTTAATCTTGGAAAATGACTTTCAAATTTATAAACGAGAAGAAAGTAATTGTTATACAAAAACTATTGCGTTTCATCAATACAATACAGACGACTTTAGGATTCCCTTAAAGTGTCAAAGAACTCTTAGCCCAGATCTATAATAGGTTTTTAAGCCTTAAGGGGATGCTAAAATTGTTCTACTTTACCATCATTTCCATTCGGTGAAATATCTCCGAATTGAGTTGACGGATTGCAAAAAATTGTTTTTACAGAATTAAAGTACGCGCAAACAGGACCTCAGCTGTATTGGATTTTAGGAGAAAATCGAAGAAAAGTTTAAAAATTTTCTTACTTTTAGCTCGTACAGCTGACACCTCAGGTCTATATTTGCTTCATACAAGAGTTTTATAGTTTATATCTTGAAAATAAGCATAGGTCTGAGGTCACATTATTGTAACGAACGATACCAAGTTTATAGAACTAAAATTGAAAGTCTAGAAGGAAAGTAATCCTACCGAATAGAAAATACGTATATACGGGTACTTTGCGAAGACTGGGACTGTCAACAGAGTCGAAATTCCGTGTAGTAATAGTTGCGCGGTCTTGCGATAGATGGTGCTGGCATATGTTAGATAAGGACAGATGTATGCGTTTAAGTGAGATAGAACGATATATAATATAATGTAAGAAATGTGTGTGAATCAAAGATGTCACTATTATCGAATTTGGAATTAAAAAAGTCTGCACTATCGACCTCGATCAAGTTCGGTAATCGGTTTAGGATCCCCTTAAGTCATAAGAAATTGACAAATCAGTTAATTATTCTCCTCACATTCGACTGTACTTAATTAGTCAATTTTTTACAGCTTAAGGCTTAAAATACCTATTGTACATCCGGACTTACCCCGCAAACACAATAGAGTAGTAAGTCTTAAGCCTTAAAAAATTAATCAATCACAGTCGAATTAAAATTTAGTCCGCTTTACTGGTCACGAGGCCAAGATTATATGTATATATAGTATAATATGTATATATACGGTCATTACCGGACACCCTGTATGTATAAAATCGTGCATAAAAAAAGTATATTTCGTTATCATTAAACGTTTTTCATACGTAGGGCGGTCTGAAGGCAGTAGTATGGTCGGACACTATACAATTTTCCGTGACCGTCGGAGGACTCTTTTCGGTTCTTGTACTGGGGATAATGTCTGTTGGCAGTGTTGGGGAAGTGTGGAGGATTTCCGGTGAAGGCGGTCGTCTCATTTTCTTTGAGTAAGATTAAAAAAAGATTTAGATTTCTCTTTATTTTACTATCTATGTGTACATTAATTGTTAGTGCTATATTTTAAGAATGCTTCCTTTGTTAGCATGGATCCGAGTCCGTTCGCGAGGAATACTTTTTGGGGTATGACTATAGGTATGACGACAATATGGTCGGCATTCATCCAGGTACGGTGCAGCGATTCCTGTCAGTACCCAGAGAGATTGATGCTAAATAGTAAGCCTCTTTCAATCTATTCCAGCGAATAGTAAACCCGTCTTTAAAGAATTAAAGCGGATTTTAGAAGAGCCAGAAAACTTTGTTAGCAAAATAATGTATACATATAATCGTTCACTTCTTCTGCATATCTAGCGGACTGGCGATTACGGCGGTAGGAATGATAGTTGTCAAACTGATCTGCGTGTTCACCGGATTAATCATGTTCGCGAAATATCATGATTGCGATCCTTTCCTGACCAAAGTATGTATGATTTACAAATTGCGCATTTCGATATATAGTATATTTAAATTTAAATATTTAAAAGACGATAAAGTGTTTGTCGATTTTTCTTTTTCTGTTACGCTACGTTTTGTTAGGCCCTGCGCACAATGGAGGAAATATTAGGAACAGGAATAAATATTAAGATTTCAACCTATCAGAAACCGTGTATTCCGGTGTAACTGGTATCTGATAGGTTAAAATCTTAATATCTATTCATACATATCCTTACACGTAATTATAATATTTCGTTCGCAGAAGATTATGAATTTTTTTGTTCGAACAGTCGATAAGTCGTACCGACCAGACTCTACCGTATTACGTAATGGACGTTGCTGGGCATCTGCCAGGACTTCCGGGATTATTCCTAGCTGGTCTAGTGAGCGCTGCGCTCGCGACTATGAGCGCCAGTTTGAACACCGTGTCCGGTACCATTTATGAAGATTTTATAAAACCTTGGATCCCGGATAGCCCCAAGAAGGAAGCTACAGCTGCCAACATTATGAAGGTGCATGTTAACATAATTTTTATCGAGTCTTTTTAAAAAGTTGAGGATTAAGATTTATGATTAATCTATCAATCGATATATATATATATATGTGTGTATGTGTGTGCGCGCGCACGCACGCACGCACGCACGCACGCACGCACGCACGCGCGTGTGTGTATGTATGTATGTGCGTGCGTGTAATGAACATTTCTCAGGGCGTCGTTGGGATAACCGGCGCGATTTCAGTTGGTCTGGTATTTCTGGTCGAACGGCTAGGACCAGTCTTCCAAATAGCTGTAAGTACGCGTGGCATCACCGACGGACCCTCGTTGGGCCTGTTCGTATTAGGAATGCTAGTACCCTGGGCGAACGCGAAAGGTGCGTTATTCGGCGGTTGCATTGGTGTGATCAGCATGCTTTGGCTGGTAGGAGGCACTCAATGGCACACCATGCATGATAGGATTAAATATGATTCGTTACCCACGTCGGTGGATGGTTGCCTGTATCCGTTAAATCAGACTTTTTCGACCACGACGAGGTCTACTTGGATGAACTCTGGCGAGGAACCTATGATACTCTTTCAAATATCTTTCATATATTATATCATGATAGGAGCGACAATCGTTGTTGTCGTCGGCACTATCGCGAGTTACTTCTTCGGCATAGATCTCGAGGGCGTAGATCCCGATCATATTACGCCGATAATGAAAAGGTACGATACCATATATATTTCCAATTATAACATAACGTTTATGTGTACGAACGTTATGTCAAATTTTAATACAATTGTTTGTTTTCCGAGTAATGAGTTAAAAAAAGAATATATAGGCTTATAAAAGAGATATAGGCTTTTATAAATTTCTATTATTAATTGTGTTTCTCACATAGTATGGTCTAAAAATAAGATTTTTATTGTTTAAATTAGTTTAAAAGAAGAAGATACCTATCTTCAATTACAACGTACCCAGAGAAGTATTATAGTTATACATATGTATATGCATATATGTATATAATATATATTGTTTTTTATAAATTGAATCTGCTTGTATATATAATATCAGAGTTGGGAACGTTACCTTAAAAAAATAACGCATTATCGTTACAGTTACTTGAAAAAGTAACGAATCGTTATTTTTTCGTTACTTTTCGGAAAATTGTTGAGTTAACTCCCTCACATACGATGTTGATCAAATTAGGCTTATTCAACGCGTTTTTGTACAAAAAAACAACCGAATTTAGCAGAAACAATCGAGCAGAAATGTCGGGAGCTAAATTCCACAATTACAAAATTTAAATTAAATATTGTTTTTAAACTTTAATATCATTATTAAAAATGTATTTCAAATCCACACAGTATTCACTTCCACTACTGAAAATCCGTAGTACCTATATATGTAATGTGAATTACAAATTTTCAACTAATAATAACTACCGGAATGCAGTCTTCTAAGTAGGGCAACCAAAATTATGCTATAAAATTCCTTTTTAAGCGTCTAAAATATGCTCTGTGAAATTGACAAAATGCTCTAAAGAAAAGCATATATTCCAAAATTATGCTGTAAAAATCCCTTTTTAAGCGCCTAAAATATGCTGTAAAATTGAAAAAATGCTCTAAAGGAAGGAACATATCCCAAAATTATGCTGTAAAAATCCCTTTTTAAGCGCCTAAAATATGCTCTGTGAAATTGAAAAAATGCTCTAAAGAAAGGAATGTGTATTTAAAAATTATTTTTTATCGCACAAATTTTCAAATTATTAATTAAGTTTTTTACTTATAATGACAAAGTAAAATGAATTTGATAAAATTTGTTTACATTTTTTAAAAATTTAATTAATCTTAGGGGTCATTAAAATTCTAAACAAATACATATTATTTATTATAGTGACTTGAGAGAGAGAGAGAGAGAGAGTCTTTGATGTTATGTATTGTATGACACAGAAATATAGAAGATTGAACGTAAAAGCGCAAAATCTTTTCCTCCTTGTGATTTCTATGACATCACTGCGCACCAATGCATCGCGGCGTGTGGGAATCATTTATCTAATCAATACCTTTTTCTAAGATATAAAATATGTTGTGGCATATTTCTGATTGAGAAAAACTTATCTTAGAAATCCTATTTATTATTATATCAGAAAAAAACTAATCATAAACTTAAATTAGAAAACGATGTGAAATAATAATCTTTTATCATGCATAATACAATGTTACATTGTAAACAATTTCTGTAGACTCGAAATTCTTAAAATAAAAATAATAATAACACAATCCGTAAAGGCCATACGAGTCACGGGCTGATGAAGGTGCCAACGATTAATTTCAATCTTAATTAATCATTAATGTATAGAATCCTCTTTATTGAACGTTTCGACTCACTTTGGAGTCCTCCTCAGCAATACATATGTGTAATTAATATGTTAAGTATTCCGTCAACATGAGTTACATTGTAAATGTACAGAATTTGATTTAAGTAACGATAAAACTCTCGCATGTGTGTGTGGAAGTAGAACGGTCTAAATTGACAATGAGTCGAAAAGTCCTCTACCATTTTACAATTTTCGTAATAATTAACAAGATATTAATTAATAAAAATCGCCGAATATTAGTTTTCAATAATTTTTTACTCAAGTACTATCAACTTTACAGAAAAACAGCAAGTGACAAAAAATATTAATTTTCTTTTCATAGAGTTCTGAGAATTTTTTCAGATTTTTTTAGTAACTCATCTTCTCATGTTGGTAAAAATAGTTGCCAATAAGAAAACACAGTACTAAAAAGTTGACAAAAAATTCTGAAAAAATTCTTAGAGCTTTGTAAGAAGAAACTAAACAATTTTTGTCTCTTGCTGTTTTTCTGTAAAATTGATAGTACTTGAGTAAAAAATGATTAAAAACCAATATTCGGTAATTTTTAGTAATAATTGATATCTTGTTAACTATTGCAAAAATTGCAAAATGGTAGAGGACTTATAGACTCAGTTATTTAGTCCGCTCATCTACCCCTATGCGAGAGTTTTATCGTTACTTATCAAACACCCTGTATATTTATGTATTTACACACAAGCATTTAAAAGTATTTCGCTCATTTGTTACGACAACGCCACAACTTGAGTAATTAAACACTTTTAGGTACACAAAAGCGAAACATCTTTCAGTACCAGCAATATCGAAATATGATGCAATCCGACCCATTCAATAAAAATTAAAGTAACAATAAAAGTAACGACTGAATCGTTATCGTTATTGCAAAAATACAACGACGTTACCGTTAAAGACAGAAAAAAAGTAATCATCGTTACCGAAAAAAGTAACGGCGTTACAAATAACGTGTTACTTCCCAACTCTGTATATAATATACATACCTGAGGTAATTGTAATCTCAAACTGTAATTGTTACGCATGCATAAAATACTCCTGGGAATGGGCATATTCAGAAGTGCAAGAGAGTGATTTAGGGGGTTTAAATCTCCCCTCGCGAAATATTTTAATTATAAAGAAATACAACTTTCTTTTTTACTGTGAGTAATTTTCTTATTATCGTATAAAATAACTTTTTCTCTTACGACTATGTAAATAATTTCTCAAAAGTAATTCCTTTTAGTTAGCTAGTTTTGACACTTGACACACTGTCCGATAATGTATAAAGAAAATTTTTGCAAGATTTCCGGCAAGAACTGGAAAACAGAATATGCGCTGAAATATTAGAGTACTCCACCCATATAACATTACATATTTCGTTTTTAATGGCTATATTTTGTCTATATATATTTTTTTCGAGAAAAAAGTTATGATTTACAAAACCTAATATATTCTTTCAAAATTAGGAACGGGAAGAAGATAATCCAAGCTCTAAAATATATAGAAAAAAAGCAATTGATTAACGCAAAAAATTGCTGTATGTGACAACAGAATAAGTTGTTAAAAATATTATTTTCCCGAAAAAAAATCCTGTATATGTATATGCCCATGCTTCCTAGACATTATCACGATATTGACGCTTTCTTTGTGTGATGTAGAGTCTCTCAATTTAATTCAATTTAATTTTCTAGGTTTCTTCCTTCTCGAAAATATGCCGAAATTTCGTTAAGAGAAATACCACCATCGCTCGACATTACGCTGGAGAAAACCTGCAAGTGATCACGATCGCAGTTTTATGATTATTTATATCAATGATAAGCAAGCTAGTACGCTCAATCTGAGAAATTTCCCGTAAATAAACGATATCTTCATTCTAGAAGAATCTCCATCAGTCATATCTGGAGACACGGTAATGTCTCGGCGCTAAGCCAAGCGCAGCGACATTGTATGTCACCAACAATGTTTCCAAGTCATCTGTCACGACAAAGCAAAGGGATGTAGGGGGTGCAGGTCTCTTATTGATTAATAGACGCATGCGCCAACTATCCTGCCACGCATGCTAGATCGCGGTTGTTTTCGATTTCTCATTGTCAGTATCGTTCCCAACGTCTCTTGCGAGGTATCGGTGTTGCGACTATGACTTCTCTTATATAAATTTTTAATCAGCAAAAGAAAATGAAGAGAAACTGCGAGACACGTGATCGTATTCCGGGACGGAACAATTATCGTGTCATCATTAAATTCTACTCAACATTGGGAAAGAATATAGAATTTTAGCTGCGATTGTTATTTTTATATAATAAAATTTTTCAATGTTGTTAGGACATGATCCAAGTTAACAAATAAAAGATATATAGATCAAGAAGGGCGATAAATGTAAATGTTTACAATTAATGTACGCTACGCGATCGACCAGTGATCGAAATGATCTGCATACCCGCGCGTGGACGTTAAAGAGAAAGTTACGTCCCTGAAGATGTGTTGATCGGGGTTGCTCGGGGATGGCCGCGTGTCCTCGCAGATATAGGATGGCCGCGCCTACACGTGGAGCGAGTATTGTTGCGACGAATACAAGACAGAGTGTCTTCAATCCGATCATGCAACGTTCGATAAGTACGAGTGCCGATACATCTCGCGGCATCATCGCAGTGCAAATTTAATTCTTACGATCGTTAAAAGCGGATGACATTTCGTCGTGTAACATCTAACAAAAAAGTTTCATCGTATACGTATCCTGCAAGATCAGTATCCAAGATCGATACCCAAGATGGCAAGATCCAATATCCATCAGAGCAAGAGATTTATGACAGACGCCGCGATAGGCCTACATTTATATGGATTCTAATTAACTGCATCTGTCTGAATATCCTAAATAAGGAGCAGCCACGATTGTCGTTGTACCAAAGGATAACTCTTATCTTTTCGCACATTGTCTTAGTTTATTGCAATGTTTGCCACTCAAAACTGGATAATCTAAAACTAAATAATCACTATGAATTTATTACATGCTGGAATACGATCATCTACAGAGTCTTATTATATTTCTACAAATACATCAAACGTACCTCACATAATTTCACCGACACATTTGAAGATTTTGTCATGGTGCAAATATGATACAATATGAATAATTAATGGTTCGAGGGAAGTCGATGGAGCACAAGAGTTTGGATAGAGATTCGACCGATTGAAGGTAAATCTACTTGGAAGAATTTTGAGAAATCTCGATTGTTGTTCGATTGGCTAATATCGTTAAGCAGCAGCAAAACGGGTGGCATGCCGAAGCACAGCCGCGCCTCGCCTTTAATAATAGATAAAAACCGTAGGCATTCGTGCCGTAAAAAGAACAGAAACCGAGAGTATCCCCTCAGAGAAAAGAGAGAAAAGGAGAGAGAGAAAAAGAGAAACAAAGAAAAAACAAGTAGTTTTCAGTTTAACTGATACTAACGAGAAAAACGCAAGTTAGATATCCGGATACAGTTATTATCAGTCGTCACTGCAGTATCCGTATCTCTCAATTTATTTGATTGAATTTTAATTAACTGGACGGTATCATCCAGTCATGGAAAATAATAGAGAGACTGTTTATACGTGTCCACAAGAATATATCGAAATCTCTCTCTCTCTCTCTCTCTCTCTCTCTCTCTCTCTCTCTCTCTCTCTCTCTCTCTCTCTATCATAAGTGGATAATGATCACAGATCATCGAACGGAAATGTCTTGAAACATCCATAGTTTCCAACGATTTTCATTGGAAATATTATTAATTGTTCTCCCCGAATTAAATTACAGCTTTTTCTTTAACTATATAGTATTCGCGCGTCGCGCAATGCCGAATGCCAGATAAAATATAGATAAGTATCATGTGTACAATGATTTTCTCTTCTCCATTAACGAGGAGGATCATTATTATTAGATACACTTTGAATCGAAACTGTGAAGACACCGAATGACGATGCAATGAGAGGGCGAGATATATACGTATTTAGGTATATTTATCCCTTGGAAATAACGTTGCCATCGATGCAGAGAAGCTTGTTGGGATTAATAGTGCTGACGATCGTCGGCCTGACGACTTTCCTGCTCAGCAAGAAGCTCGCACTGGAGTCGCGCAAGCGAGATAGCCTGTTTCTCGACATGATCGCTAACATTAGCGGCCACTTGGATCGACTTGACAGCGACTTCGGTGACATCGCCGCGCAGACGGGAATTGCGCGGAATCGCTTGCTACGACTGGTTGCGCTCCATCGAGAAAATCTCTTGGTATGTGCGTTACTCGGCGAGAAATGGAGACAAAAGCAAATGCTCAGCGGAAAATCAGCGACGATGGCGAAGAAAAGAAGACGACGCCGACGGTTCATCGCACCATCATCGATAATCGATCCGAGAGGTTTTTTATCAGACGTAAGAAAATACAGATATAATTAGATCATATATGTATATGCATCGCCAAATTTTATTATTCAATTGATCTCTACTCAATGATTTAGGAATGATTTTTCTCTATAATTACCGCGCTTAACTTGCATTTGCTGTATTTGCCGTACTGATAATTTGTCAATTTTGCAAGTCTCATTATACATTTTTATTTTTCTCGATTAAAAAATATATGTACGTAAAAACGTTTCAATGTTTTTTAAGAATTCGAGGCACATGCTTGGACTATATATAATATATAGTATAATATATAGGACTCTATATATAATATATAATAGATATATCTGTCTCCCATTTAATTTAATAGCCAAGTTGTTAATTTACTATCAATTTATAATTGATTAATGATTAAAATAAATCCAACCATACTATAGTAAATAAGTAAGAACGACGAATTAATTTTGTTACTTGGTAAGACAATCATCCGTTCGCGTAAGCGAATCGAATTTCTATTGTGAAAGTAACAGCGCGGCGTAGCGTGGAACATATCGTAATGTTAGATGATAGAATCTATTTTTAGTTAATAGATGATACAACGAGTCGATCAATCAACTTATGATAAACCAAATGTTCAAGGTGGGGGCCAATTAACAAATTCGCGATCACGCATGCAAGAACACTTACGAGACGCAATGGCTGTTGTTTCAGATTCCAAAGTATTAAGATATAGATTCGAAATATATATGGAACATGACTGTGATCGAGTAATATTATCTGTCACGGAAACAATATTGTTGTTACAAATCTAAACGATTACATGTATATATGTATGTGTGCGTGCGTGCGTGCGTGCGTGCGTGCGTGCGTGCGTGCGTGCGATCACAGAATATTATGTCAAATGGAAAATACATACGTGTCAAGTATTATAATTTATGCGACCCGTATAGAATATACAGATTGTTCTAGATTCGTGAACGAATGTCTTCGCTGATTTCTCTGCCGAGAAAGTTTCTTTTTGTGAAAGGGCATTAACGCGCACGTACAATGTAGATCTTATCGAAAAGGAACTCTCATCGGGAAGAGATGAGGTTCATTTGAAAAACTTGTCGAAAAAGCTCTTAAAATACTTTTCACAAGTCTGGAGCGTTTTTTTGACGTACTTATAGTACCTATATACCATATATTTATAGGGGATCGATACACTAGCGATTTAGTACAACACGCGCAAGTATAATCTGGTATATTTACGTGTTATCAAACGTAATCGGATCGGCGCGGGCAGCGTCATGATTCGACGTACTCGCTTCATCACTCTGTATGTATATATTTTTACTTAATGTTTACTTGCCACATGCGTATGCATGAACACATACGTACGCGAGAGAGATGAATATTATTCTCTCGTAGAGATTGTGTAATTGTATTATGTAATTATTTTTATAACTCTCTTTGAAAAAGATGCCAATAAATCGTTTATGTGTATCTTGTCCACTTTATACAATATATATTTCTGTCTCTCTTTGTCCCATATAATCGTATAATTGTTGAGCAATCCGCGATTGTGAATTACTCGCGAAAAGAATCTAGATGCGAGCTTACAAGTTGAAAACCCGCCGATCGACCCTCCCCCCCCTCTCTCTCTCTCTCTCTCTCTGAATTACGTTAAAAAATGGTAGTCTTCGATTAAGCTTTCCTTTTCATCACGTTTGGATTCTAAACAACTATATGTATATTTTAATACATAGGAGAATGACTCTGATTTTTCAAGCTAGAAGCAGCTTCAATCAGATATATCTTTTTCACATAAAACAATTTGCATAGAACAATTATTAAATTGTATTTACCACCAAGACAATCAATTTCAAAAACTCATTAAAATTTGTTAACTTAAAAAAATATTTATCCTACAATTTATTCTAAAATATAGTTGTTGGATACATATATATTTTTTTTGTAGATGTACTTATATAACACACCGTTATACGTTACGTACGTTATCTTTCCGGCTAACAATATTGTCTCTTATCAGCATACCGGTGATAATTATTTTATACCGTTGTCCAAATGTTGTAATATATTGTTGATATTTATAGTTACGTGTCGTTTGCGCGCTACGAAACAGTGAGAGATGTATATTTTGCTGCAACTTTGATCATATTATTTTCTCGTTATCTTGCGTGATTGCAGCATTCTCAATCGACAGTTATTCATAGTCAGTTTGTTACGACCCTCAAAGTGATATCGGATCTTTTTTTATCACGAGTGATTCCGTCTCGACGACATATTCCTTCATTAATGTCGTTAACAATAAACTTTCAAAGTCATAAAATCGCTCGAAGAGACAAAGTGCGAGTTTCTCCCAACACAGGAGATTCCCCCTCTTGTTTTCTCGATCATAACTGCGTACTTGAACAATGGCTTCGTAATTCATTACGACTCGCGAGTCGGCGAGTCCCAATAAAAATACGGAAGCACTCTTCGGTTTCTCTCTTGCACGACGTCACGTCACATCACACCGGACACACGATGGCGGAAAAAAAAGGTAGATACTCAAGATTGCGTTCAATTCAATTCAATCAATAATTACTAATACAGTACTATAGTCAGAGTATGTATTAATAGTACTGCTATTGTGTGTGTGTGTGTGTGTGTGTGATCGGCCCAATAGTCAAATATAAAATGCGTTATAATATCAAAATCTATACTAAAAATTCGATAGATGATCAATTATAATTACTGAATCTATTGGTGCTCTGTTATAACAACAATTTAAGTCTATTGCAGTGAATATCCCTTGCAGTTATAGTAACATTATAAAATAAATGTGTGTAGCATAATTTTAATGCTTGACAAATGACCTTCGTTGTAGCATGTTCCGGGCCGGGTTACAGGAGCCCGAAAGTGGCGATGCTCGAGGGACCATGCGAGAAACTTTTGTACGTCATTGGCATACACACGAACCCTGAGAAGGCCGATGTCCTCTGTACGGTGGATGTGGATCCCGATAGTCCGACGTATTGTCAGGTATAATCTTCACACGTTAAAACGTAGCTGATTACGTTATCGTAGAATAATTATTAATAATTGTAAGCAATATGAATTTAAACACGAGACTTGGAAAGGCAGATAATACACAAATTGAGAATGCTAACGGTTGGCGACGAGTTACATCATTCTGGCTGGAATATTTGTAGCAGCTGTCACGGATCGTCCGATCGTAAACGCGATACGCTGGTGTTGCCTTGTCTTGTGTCGGACCGGGTGTATCTGGTTGATACGAGCAATGAGAAAATGCCCAAAATCAAGAAGGTATCGTATGAAATTATGGATATAGATGTACATAATATAATCATAATGCGTCTGATATTCTCTCTTTCCATACGAGTCTATATATGTACGTACACTTGTGTATATATACAGACGGAATATACAAATTTCTATACAAAAGACATTGTATTTCCAACTGCTAAAGTAATTCTTATGATCGTGAGATTCTGGAACCGGAAGAGATGCACAAACATGGGATATCTACGCCGCATACTTCCCATTGTCTGCCAAACGGAGAGATAGTCATCTCCACCATGGGAAATCTCAATGGTGACGGATTAGGTGAATTTTTCTGCATCGACGCAGAGACCCTACGAACGAAAGGTACATGGACCAAGAGCCAGGAAAAAGCAGCTTTCGGATATGATTTTTGGTACCAACCGTATCACGATACGCTCATCGCTACAGAATGGGGTGCACCTAGAGTTTTTAAGAAGGGATACATCCCGAAGGATGTTCATGATCCTAGTAAATATATTTATCCAAGAATTAATTTTATCACGGGGAAACACGAAATATCGATAATCATGCAGTCATATCGAATCGTCAAATGATTGATGATAATTTGCAGAGATCTATGGCAGAAGCTTGAACGTTTACTCGTGGAACGAACGGAAGCTAAAACAGACCATTAATCTGGGAGATGACGGAATTGCACCTCTTGAAATAAGATTCCTCCATGATCCGTTGGCAGCCGAAGGATTTGTCGGCTGCGCGGTAACGTCGAATATTTATCGATTTTATAAAGCGGAGGACAATTCGTGGAAGGTCGAAAAGGTGATCCAGGTACCACCGAAAAAAGTCGAGGGATGGATCATGCCTCTGATGTCAGGTATTACGATCTCTTCTTTTTAAAATTTTAACGAGGTCTGCGATATCTAAAGTTATTGCCAGTAGAAACTCATCGATGTTGAACAACCTGTTGTTCAACATATTGCAGGCTTGTTTGGTTTTCTTTTTTTTTCCCATAAAGGCCTCATTCCTTCGCTTCTTAGGTATGATCACCGATATTCTGCTGAGTCTGGACGACAAGTATCTGTATCTGTCTAATTGGTTGCATGGTGACGTTAGACAATATGACATTTCTGATACGAGAAATCCGAAATTAACGGGTCAAGTCTTCTTAGGAGGCTCAATACTGAGCGATTCGCAGGTACGTGTAATGCAAGACGAAGAAATGAGCAGTCAGCCCGACCCTGTCTACGTGAAAGGACGTAGATTATATGGTGCGCCACAAATGTTGCAACTTAGTTTGGACGGACGTCGTTTATACGTAACTACGTCGATCTTTAAACCATGGGACAAACAATTTTATCCCGAGCTCCTCAAGTAAGTACATTGCAATTTTTCCTTTTCTCTTCTCCTTTTCTTTCTGTAAAACACAGAACAACGTTTATAATCTGTATTCTTGTATACGCTGTAATAATATTAGGCGCGTTATTTAGATATGGATCAACGATGGTAAAACTTGATATCGATGTAGAGAAGGGCGGAATGGAGCTCGACCGTCAATTTCTCGTCGATTTCGGCGCTGATAAAAGCGATATTTTACTAGCACACGAGATGAGGTAAGAGATATCCCGTAACTTGTTGCCTCTATAAAAGAAAAAGTCTCATTTAATTCTTGTAATTTTCTAAAGAAATGAAAGTGAATTAAAAGAAATTAATCTCTGTCGGAATTTATCTTGTCAAAAGATAAAAACTCGTAATCTCTCTCTTTTCAGCTTTTTTTTTTACTTTTTATTTCGATTCTAATTTCGACGAGATCGAACATATTTGGTTACGTAAATCAAATTGCTGCTAATTTATTTCTCCCTTAAATACAAAGGATGTTACACTGTTATCTCCTGCAAGAATTTTAACATGTTAATTTTTACGTAGATATCCTGGTGGAGATTGCACCTCCGATATATGGCTGGCAGAGAAACCCTAACTTTAATGATTGGACTGGACGTAGAGTCGAAGACATTCCAATATCTGTGAAAGTAATAATGCAGTTATTTTATAGTATCATAGTTTCGCACGGTTTTTCTCCGATGAAATCTCTCGGATCTTTTTCATCTAGAAAATTATTCAGAAATGTTCTTTCGATAAGGATAAGAAATATGGGTGACAGAGGTAAATTAATAAAGAGTACTCACAGAATATTTTCGTTTGTTTTCATGGTGCTTATTAATTCCAGCATATTGCATCAAGTAATAAGTAGAGATTTTATATTGTATGAAATTAATGGTGTTACATGGTAGGTAATAAGTTCTTTTCTCCGAGTTTACACAAATAAAATCCATCTATGACAAAATTGTAATTTGTTCGTTGTGTAAAATTTGTCAAAATGTTTTACGTTAGAAATAATTCAAAGGTGTATAGCCACGCATATAAAATTTCATTGCGCTTCCACATAAAGGATCGCGTTGGCCGATTTTATTTTTGTTTCAGTTACAAAATTTCATATCATCTACAATACCCAATGACTTACATAAAATTAAATTTCCACAATTATAGAATTCCAAAATTCATGATAAATGTTTGAGAAGAAACGAGTTTTCGTCATTTTACTTTTGCAATATGTGAGAAAATACTTATTACGCGACAGTATTACTTAAGTATTAAAAAATGATTGGGCGAAATATGCGACGCCAGAGAATAGCGAGAACATATCGAGCGTCAACGTTGGTTACGAAGCTGATGAATTTCTTCTTTCGCCCGGATTGTCCGATGTTAACGCCATAAAACTCAAACCGAGAACTGAAAAATTGATGCGGCAAACTTTAAAAGCTACACGTGTACTCACTACAGAAATAAGTTTGTTAATTTTGTCCTGTTAATCGGCAATAAGTTGCGAGATTATACACGAAATCATTTAATTTTTTTTAAATACGTACGTACGCACGCACGCACGTCTAATATGTATGTACGCGCCGAGTTTGTTCAATTGCATATAACCCAATAATATCAGAGTTTTTTGTTTTAATCTCGGTTAAAAAAAAACTGAGTCTTTTCATTTCGGTTTTTTCATTTCGGTTAAAACATATAATGCTGCAATGGGGTATGTGTTGTCTACATAATCAGCTCGGATTCTAAATTAATCATCAAATGTGCTCGCGCGTATACACCGTACGTATATCTAGAGTTACATCGGTGCAAATATCGATTCAGATATCGATTAAAATGTCAGGTATGTATTTTCTTCCTGACACGATGGCATTACACGACAGCAAGTTTGTGCAATTCGTTTATTAGCCATCATACGGTAAATGTTGACAGCGACTGTTTATCGCAACGACCGTTATCGAGATTTTCATCATCTTCATCATCGTCATCGTCGTTATCATCGGACTTGCCATCAATATCGTCAGCCGAACTTCTCGCGACTACACCGTTAGCGTAAGAATACATGGCCGATTCTACATTTCTCCCAAAAATTCGTGGCTCTTCCAAAAGAATACTACTTATCCGTATTCAGTCGAGATTGTACATGCTCATGATTCTGGTTTCCTTTAAAAGAAAAGGAGGAGGGAGAAGGGGAGAGGGAGGAGAAAGGGAAGAGACCGTCCTTATCGCCAAGTAACAGATCGCGGCCTCGTTTTTGAGATAACTATAGAATCGGCATTCGGTGGCACAGTGGATTTTCCATTGTCGCGTCGGAAAGGTCGATCCACGATCGAGCTGTGAAACCGACATGTTACCCGGTTTTTGCCGGATACTCCACCAGCTGGTTTCGAGCGGAGTGTTTTGCCTCCTACGGCGACGTAGGGCGACGTAGGTACGACGGTACGAATTTGAGTACCGTGTGAGACGAGTGTCGAGCCATCGGGGCGCGCGAACGCCAGCCATCGTCCGTTCAGACCCACGGTGTCCAGCCCTCGTACAACAAGGCCAGATTATCGTTGCTCTGTGCTTCACGTATCACGTATTCCACCTGTTCGGCCGTGGTATACTTGCGTGACGGTTGCGGATCGCGACCCTCCAGTTTCATACGCACGCGGCGCCACACGTTCAGCGCGTAGGCGTTCCGCTCTTGCACGGCTACAATAGGAAAAGAAAGAGACAACGGATGAGAATTATGTTATGAACGATCTTGGGAAGTATCAACGAAAGAATTGTTAGATCATCAGTCGATGACCGAACCTACCCTTGCCCGTGGTCGGATCTCTGGCCAACGGTGTCCCCTTCCTCGGACTCAGGCATACACTGTTCTGCCGCACCAATTTGCCCTTCTTCCTCTTCTTTCTCTTCCTTGGCAGATTGCCTGCTGCTGGCTTCTCCGCGCCTTTCGTCGAATTCAATTTGCGCTCACTCGCAAACTCCAGCAATCGATTGTACAGACTGGGCACTTTGATCGCCATCGCCTCCAATTCTTCCTTCATCGCCGTGCCGCGAACAGAGTCGAAATTCTCGGCTTCCAGTTCCTTCACTGCCGCCGAAATACTCTCCGTGAAAGACCGATAGGCAAACAGAAAATCCTGCAGACCGTCGATATTCTCCTGCTTGGCCATTGTCTT
The DNA here is from genome assembly GCF_001594055.1 of Mycetomoellerius zeteki. Taxonomy (NCBI): domain Eukaryota; kingdom Metazoa; phylum Arthropoda; class Insecta; order Hymenoptera; family Formicidae; genus Mycetomoellerius; species Mycetomoellerius zeteki. Next base: position 22,794 of record NW_017257434.1, on the reverse strand, counting down.
TAGCAACGCTCTAACGTCCGACATTAATCGGTGATGCTCGGTGAGTACGTTCTGCAGATCCATCACTCGCTCCCTCAAATAGTCTTCGGCCGTGAAGAGAGCCTCTTGTTTCTCCTGCAGTTTCTTCTGAGTGTCGATTATCGCTTCGGATACCATTTTCTCGGCTTGCTTTAACCACGTGGCATCCACGTTGTTCTCCAATTGCAGCAGCTGTACGAGGCTCTCCTCTGTCATAGTAACGGTAATGTTCAGGTTGACCGTCAATACACAACTCTCCTCCCAGTGCTTAATCAATTTGACTAGGTTGGTATCGTGCGTCACACTCTCCGACGTCCTGGTTCTCAGGGCCTCATAGTGCAGTATGGAATTGCACGTGTTCACTATCATTGCGGCTAAATTGTGCTGTCTAGTCAATTTATCGCACGACGATAATACCGCGTTGTCGAACGCGGACATGACTTCGCCCAGTGCTGGATTGGCACCAGCAGCCCATTTGAGACGTTGTACAGCACTCGAAACGAGATTCTGTTGTTGCTCGCGTGCTTCGCACACTCGCAACTGCAAGTTTGACAATTTCGCTGCCTTTTTTCGTAACTCGAGCATGAAGGTAGAGCGATCTAAAAGAAACAAAGAAATTATTTCTAACTCGGTTAAAACAGACAACAGATGTTTAATTTTAATTAAAATAATCGTTAAATCGCGAGAGGTTCCGCGAGAGGTAAAAATCGTAGCGATATAAAATAAGCGACATATCGACCGATTAAAGGACTCACTCAAACGATTTATAGGATGCATCGGATTCATTGGATTCATTGGATTAATATTGGGTCTCATCATTAGGACATCTTCGTGTAACCAATGATAAGCTGTCTGCTGAAGTTGAAGTCTTTGAAGACTGATTCTGGCTACCTTGGCGCTCTGTTGCGCCAATCTAGCAACCTGTTTCCGTCGCCAAGTGCTTTCCAAAGTACTATTCAACGCACTCCCTTGCGTAAAGACCGAACCCGAGAACAATCCCCTCTTCAAGCACAGATCTATCATCTTCCGACACAGCTCCTCTAGCGAGACCTTGCTTTCTGCTCCAATATCTCTCTGTTCGATCTCGGTAGTTACATTCAGGCCCATTCGCTGTAGCAGGAAACACAAAGTGATCGCCAATGTCTGCGTCGTCACTCCGAGCAATTGTCTTGAAACGTAATCGGCAGTGAATAGTCGGACGGGCTTGTTAAGTCGTTCATCGTCGTATACGTTTGCTAATCCGCCCTTGAATGCAGTAGCAATGTCCCTGCACATCATGAAGAACTCTTGTATAGTGTGCAATCTCTTGATTAGAAATATGTCTTCGAGGACTTGTCGGATCGCCTTGTTGAAAATGGGCACCGACATCTCCTTAGCCTCGCGTATCTGATCAATCTTCTTCCAGTTCATCGGAATGTCCAAGGAACTCAGGATAGTCACTAAGGCGTTACCTTCCATTTGCACTTTTTCAAACAAACCGTTGAAACCCATTAGTAACATTTGACCTGGCGTTAGACTTTCCTCCTGATTCAAATCCTGAACTTCCGCCTGTCGCGACAGTAACGCCTCGAATCGTAATCTTATGTTATTCACTATATTCTGTACTACCGCGTGCGGGCTCTCCATCTCCATCACAGTGAATCGGAGATGCATCTCAAGCTGCGCCAGAATATCACCGAGCGGTATTCCGGTCAGTATTATAATCTCATCGAGTTCGCTTATCATTCGCATGACACTCGGCTCCTCCGTGATGATAGTCTTCATCGCTTCCGGCAAGATGATAGTTTGGAAGTTGTAATTGAGATCCTGTAGACCCTTGTAAATACAATCGGCGCTTCTCAGGCATTTGAATATCAACGCAATCTTGGGATCGGTGTTGTTCGTCTTGTGGCTCTCTGGTATCAGCGTGATAAACTCGACAATCAACGACGACACCAGACGCATGTCGTCCAGGAACCAGTCCCCCTCGCGGGATGTAAGATCCACTAAACAATCTCCGGCGCACTTGGCAGCGCCCTCCATCATCAAATATCGCATGTTCAAGGAACACAGCGCGGTGATATTGACACATTCGAACGCTTTCTCCGCACCCTTTTCCCGCCGCAAAAATCCGGTAATCTGTGCTCTTGACTCAGCATACGCCTTCTCAATTCTATTGCCGGCTTCCGGTAAGCCTTGGGATACTGTCCTCTCATAAGCTTTCTTGTATCTCTCGCTAGACTCATTCAAGATCGCTTCCATCTGATACGAAAAGGTTATTATCTGCTGACCCTGCGGATTGTTCGGATTGATTGGATTTAGACTCGTTTCGAACCGCGCCATGATTTCGTGACATGCCTCGACGGTACCCGTGGCTAACAGCTCGCTCGCCCAAGTGTGATAGAGCACGGCACGGTGTTGCGACAGAATGCTTAGAGGGTACAGGTTGCAGATGGCGGAATATTGGCTCAACAGCTCTAAACATTTGCTTATGGAGAAGGCCTGGTCGGTAGCCAGTTGCATCAGCTCGTTCTCCGACTGCTCGCATTGCACTATCATCTGACTTTGTCCGGCGTTTTGCAGAAATTCCTTCACAAGATCGAACACTACGTGATCTTGTTGATTGGTCAAGTTTCCCAATTCCGCCAGCCACTGTCCTAGTTGGGATCCTCGTACTGCAGCCAGCGCGATCTAAAAAAAAATCATCAAAATATTGAAAAAACATTACAATCGAGATCAATCTGATTTACGGGAACGCAAATCAGATTGGTGATTGCGATTATGCTCAAGAGCGCGAACTCACATTATGCATATTTATCTGTTTCTCGCACTCCTCTATCTTCTCCTTCAAGCCTGCCTTTGCTTTCTCGTGAGAATCTCGCGCTCGTTTGAACGAATTGTATCGCTTAACTAGCGAATATAACGCGTGATTCCGACCGATCGCCTGCGCTTCTTTCACTAGCGCAAGCTGCTGATGTCGATCCTGCAGTAAATCCTGGCACTGACGTGACGCTTCGGTCGCCTCGATCCAGCTGTTCAAGTGATGGCACAGCAGCGGCAAAGTTTTAGCCAATTCATCTCTGATTTCATCCCATGAAAGTACAAGTTATTACAAACGAGAATAAATGCAAATAACGATACAAAAAAGATAGGTTGAAGTACGTAAAGAAGATTGAGTTTCGTTGTTCTCTCACCGATTAGCTAGCCACTCGGCGCGCATCTCCGCCGTTCTTACTGCAAACATTGCACGCGTGAGCTCCTGCTCCAGTTGTTTTCTTCCAACGCCGGTGCATCTCGCTCTGGCCTGGCAAGCACCGTAACTCGCTATGCTCGTGTCCGCGCCCGCCCGCCAATCTACCAAAGGATCGTAGACGAAAGCCTCCAACAGGGTCAACAGCGTCTCGCGGCCTCTACGCATCACTCTTAGAGTATGCTCGGAAGCGAATCTAAATATACCCTAGACATAAATAGCGATTTCTACCATTATATACCATTCATAGCTGGGCATTGCTGCAGAATACAATAATTATTAACACGACTACTCATGATTATGCATTCGTTCATCTCCCATTGACCTTTTACGATTGCGAACGAGCCGCTGATAGCGCCGGCTGCCGTAGTTTAATATGGCAGTTCTTTCTTTGCCAGGGGAACCACCAGATGAGTAGATAAGTAAAAGCACTTCTGAACGAGCGGGTACCATCAGCGTGTCGTATCTGCCGAATCGTTTTGTATCGATCTACGCTCTCATCGAAAGATATCGCAGCTATTGTGAAGGCTAACGCCGCATCGTTAACAATTAAACTACATTCCAAATAATGACTTGTTTCCTCTAAAAAGTGACAAAACAAACGCGAGGTATTATTATAATATTTTTTATTTTCCCAGAATTTCTTATATGTATTTGGAAATTATATGTATTGGCGGAAATTAATTTGTTTTTCGAATATTTCGATATAGGTTTACGTAATCGTAATGCACAGTTCGCGGTGTATCTTGACATTTCGTAGAGTACCATCGAAAATCCGTTTCTTTCCGTGTGTATGTACGCGTGTGCGTACGAAAGGTAAGTATTGTAGTATTAGCAATATTAACTGACTATTAACTGATCATTTTTCACATATTTCATATTTTTAGTGTAGAAGTCATTCCGATGGTTTTATCGGTTTTACGAAACAGAAAACGATCTCGTAAAACACAAGTAGCCATGACTAATGTATAAAGAGTGCCACAAAGACATATCCTCAATTTAATTTCTCTGTAAATGGATGCATCCAGATGCAAGTTTTTCTTATTCCTAAAACAGTTATTATTATATATGTTCTTTGATCATTTTTAAGAGAAACTTTAATGGCAAGCCATAAAAAGGAACGTTATATGTTTAAATTCAAATGGCAACTTAAAAAATTCTACAAGTCTCACTCACAGTCTCACGCACACACACAGACATACACACACACGCGCGCGCGCGCATATAATGTACGTATATATGTAAATTTCAAGTTTCTTTTCAGAACTGTGTATTTGGAGGAAAGCAACATTACTGAAATGAACACGGCCGATTTGTCGGAAGCAAACAGCACCAATAATGAACAGAATAGTGACGTATTTTGGATTTTGTTGGATTGTTTCCTGTTTGTTGCGATCATATTGGGGAATATCCTCACAATATTGGCCATCGCGTGGGCTCGTAAGCTCCGAAGCGTCGTTTCGAATTACTTTATCCTAAACCTAGCGATGTCGGATCTTATGGTAGGCATAACGCTTCCGTATCATTTGGCGTTTTACGTGGATAGTGCGTTACACCGCAACAAATCGGTGTGCATCTCGCGTTTCGTCATGTTTACCTTAGCGTGCGGCGGGAGCATATACAATATCATAGTGATCGCCATAGACCGATACGTCGCTATCGTGCATCCATTGAGCTATAACGCATACGCGACCAAAAGACGCGTGCTGCTGATTATAGTCGTCGCTTGGATATGCACTATGGGTGTGTCATCGATTCCGATATATTGGAATCGGTTCGATAAGTCACACTCGTGTGAATTGGAAACGGTATTGCCGAGGTACCACATCTACCACTATTCTATCGATTCTTCGTTTTCCAGTCAATATTCTGTGCGTAACCATGATAGCTGCGTAATATTATTTCACATTTCACGATAATTGCCGTAAAAAAATTTATTGTTTTTGATTAATCAGTTTACTATTTCAAAGCAGCTGCTCACGCGTGATTGTAAAATATATTATAAATTAATACATTATTTTGATAGATATTACATAGTGGCTATACAGATGCCGGCATTCTTTCTCAGTTGGATAGCAATGTTTCTGCTATATTGGAAAATTTGGAGAGAAGCGCATATGCACGCGCGTCGTATGAATCTCGGTATCATTCCGAACATCACTGAGAAAAACGATCGTAAAAGCGTACAGGTATAGTATGTAATGTTTTAAATCAAGGTATAACAGAAAACTGAAAGCTGCAGAGATGAATTGAAAGTTTTACAAGTGTAGCGATTAACGAGTAATTATAATAACAATAATATTCGAATTAGGTGGTACTGCTGATATTGGGCTGTTTTTCCATCTGTTGGTTTCCTTATTTCGTCATAGTTTGCATGCGAACTTTTGGTTGGAAAACAAAGTCGTTGACGATTTGGTACAAATCTACGTTCGCATTGGCCATCGCCAACAGCGGAATGAACCCTTTCATATACGCGTGGAAAAACACCAACTTTCGTAAGGCCTTTCAAAAGATTTTACATTTTAAATCGCCCAATAGCAATTTCAACTCAAGTTTCAAAATGTACTTGGAAAAACAACGCAAGTTAAATAACCAGGCAGATGTACAAGACAGTCAGCAGACAAATACAGGAAGAAATTCGCATAAATGTTCACCCGATCTCCAATCTGATCATGCAGAAGAAAACAGAATAGAAAACACAATTTTTTAAATATCATTCGTCTCATCATTTAAAAGCTATCTCTAATAGAGGAACAAATTGTAAATTATTTCATTTTCCTTCAATGTATACTCCCCCCTCTCTCTCTCTCTCTCTCTCTCTCTCTCTCTCTCTCTCTCTCTCAACTGAAAATATTAAAATAAAGAAATTATAAATGTAACAACTATACATATAAAGAATTGTAAACACGAGAGACACTCGTCTGGTACAAAATTAAAATGTTTCGAGTGCAATGCAAAAATTTCCAAAATCGATGCAATTTCCGAAGGTATTAAAATTTCGTAATCGTAATTAGACTTCTATTACAACTAGAATCAAAAGGTACCAACTATTCATTATTTCTTCACCTTATCGAAGAAGAGTCTCTCGATAAAGTTATCAGAAAACTTACCTCGACCCCGGTTACTCCTAAAGCCGTTTTAATATTTGGTGTCATGCGGAACGGCACCTTTTCCGGGACACGTAGAGTTTTTCCTTTTTCGAAGCAGACATTGTAATCAATGTGTACAACTTCGCCGGTGTTAAGATCAACGAGAACGTTGTCCAAATGCCTGTCGCCTAAACCTATGATGTAGCCAATGATGGACATTACCGCAACGGAATATGAGTAGTTCTTGGTAGCTTGCCACCAGCTACCGGCGTTGATACTGTTACACCAGATCTCTCTGCAATGCATATTGGAAAAGGGAAGATATGAGAAAAATAAACACGGAAAAAAGAGAGAGAGAGAGAGAGAGAGAGAGAGAGAGAGAGAGAGAAAGAGAGAGAATAGATGTCGAAAGATCCAATTGAAAAGTACGCTAATGTCCGTTTTTATTATTGTACAACTAACTTTGCCAGTAGATCCTTCGGAGTCTCCCTCATTAATTCCTCCAAAACTTTTTTCAGCACATGAATAGGCCACTCCTTTCGGTTCTCCAAACCGATCCCGCACTCTTTCAACAACGGCGTCAACTTGTTGTAAAACAGTTCCGACGGTCGCATAATCGCAGAATTGCCACCACCGGTCTTGCTGATCACGGCACACTCGCGCTGCTGCCATCGCTTATAAAGTATGAACAGTGGCGTAACGCCGTCGACCCATTGAATGAGACCGGATCTGGGACCTAACGGGATCACTGAATAGTGCCGCGCCCTGTAGACCTTGGTATCGCTATTCTTTGACATCATGGTGTTACATATACTCAGGAATTGCATTATCCTCTCATCCAGATGCAAGTCCTCTAGTCCCTTGAACAAATACGTATAAACGTGGCCGTCGGATCCGTGGAATATCAATTTTTTAGGCTTTGTCTTCGTTGGTAGAATCTGAACATTATTGTCCACCGACATAATGGTGACGATCTTATTATCGACGGCAGCGACGCCCGGCATGGCGATACGGGTGTCCTTCAGATTGGCCAGAATAGGACTGATGTCCATCATTGACAGAGAATAAGCGGCTCGTCGGTGCACGCGTTGCGCTAACTTGGTTTCCAAATGTTTCAAGGCCAAACTGGCCATTTGAGGCTTTGCTGGATTCTTGGGATTGTTCAATCGATTTATCACCTCCTCTATAGAAGCGCCAAACTTTTCCTGAAAGGTCTTCTCGTGCGGCGTCTCGGCAGGTACGGACGTCATAGATAGGAGATTTTCTAATATAAATGTAATCGGCTTCAAAATAATCCTATGCTTCTCCGCGATCAATTTATCCTTCTCTTCGAGCGTAAGCCAGATATTGTCCTGCACCCGCTGAATCTCAATCTCTAGCTGCTCGAATCGTTTGGTAATCTCGGTATGGTGTTGACACAATGTTGCCAACCACAGTTCGTCCCACAACAATGTGATTCGTCTGAGCTCCTTCACCAGCACCTTCACTTGAATCACCGAATCCTGTATGCGACTCGAGAGACAATCGACCAACTGCGAGAAATAGGAATCCATAAAACTCTCATGTTCGTCGTTATATGCAATTGCTTCTGCTGCTGTTTTTTCTTCGTCGTCATCATCGTCCTCTTTCTTCTCCTCCTCTTCTTCTTCCTCCTCCTCTTCTTCCTTCTCTTCCTCCTCGTCCTCCTCTTCTCCGTCATCATTCTCCTCTCTTTCTTTCTCCTCTTGTTCCTCCATGGCAGCGTTCAAATTATCTGTATCATTCTGCGAGCTATCATTGTCGTCGGGCTTTTCGTAAACGACCTTGTCGTACATTTTTTTCTGACCGGATACCGCGCCCACCACCGCCGGGAACGTGATCAAATGCGGCGAATTCTCCGCCACTCGACACAACAGCTCGGATACCTGAGTCCTCACGTATGCCTCGGGATGACTGAGTCTCGAAAACAACTGCGGTATAATCTCTTTCCATGGCGCAGTCGGGGTTGTCGAGAGACCGGCTTCGAGGACATTCTGCAACTCCAGAGCGTGCTTCACCACGAGTCTCAGTAATCTCAACGTTGCCGTGATGGTGTCGCACTCGTTGCTGTCATTATTCGCTAATTGCAAGTATTTAAAGTACGCATTCGCCGAAAGCTCGTAATACGAATAGATCCTCTTCTGCGCCTGTCGCCAAATGTCGACCAGCATACCGAGATGTTCGTTGCTGGCATGGCTCAAGACCGACACATTCCTCAATTGATTCTCTATCATGTCAGATGTGTTTATGTCGTTCATGTCGATATCGCCCTCGTCCTCAGGTATGGTTTTGTTCTGGCTTAGTATAGAGAAAATGGTGTTGAGATCAGTTTCGGCTATATCCATCGGCAATAAGGACTGTATGTTTATCCGATCAGTATCCGTCAATTGACCAGAGTTGGAGTTGTCCACGATTTTCCGGCCCCACTTGTAACACCAAGCGGCAAAACTGGACCAGGCACGCGGCAGATCCGGACACTGATTCACGCCAAGTTGCATCAGTTTACCGATTATCATGTCCGACGTAGGAATCAGATCGATCGTCTCGCCAAACAGCTTGTCCATCAAGCCGTCGTTGTGCATAGCTTCGAATCGGAGCAATTCCTCCAATTGAAGATTCTCGTTCACGTTTGTGTCCTGTTGTATCCACTTACCCAGGGTAAGCAAGAGCTTAGTTCCCGTTTCTCGCAAATCAGCAGACTGTTCGCCACTAACGATCGCTTGAGAGATTCCCAACGCGGTCACGCAACACATCCTCAAAGCCTCGCTCGTCTTCTCCATGTCATATAATAATTTCGACAATTCTCTGAATGCGCGCATACTACTCTTAGTCCATTTCACGTGGATAGGCCCGTTCAGCATGCCGCTTGTGATCTCAGTAAAAGTACAAGCGGTCGGATTTTCCAGTCGAATGAGGTCTTGCTCCGATTTCAAGTACTTGACCATCTCTCGTTTCGCTAAATTAAAGTTGCCTTCTTTCCTGGCCATTCTGACAACATGTAATCGTAGACTGTCCACCTCCGTAGAGCCGCTGTCGCATGCCTGATCCAGATACTCGGACCACCACAAGACTTGCGTTAAAATGTTCGAATTGATATTATTCACTTTATCAACCTTGTATAATTCGAAAACGTTCTTGTCTTTTTTGCCGCGCGATATGTTCTTCAGCCCCGTTGCAGAATACTGGAGCAGTATAGCATCACTGAGATACTCCGATGGTACATTCCGCAATCCGTCCTGCATCACCTTGGCCGCAACCTTTTGGCATCTCTCGATAATACTATCGTCAAACGGATCGTCGAATTCGTTAAGGCGAATTCTCAGCGCAACGTTCGTCAAATTGTTGCTGCACGCAGCCAACGTTTTCGCACAGCTCCAATTACTTTTCTTCTCCAGCAAGTTCCAATTCGACAACTCGTCCAAGGAGATCAGCTTGCCCTCCTCAAACTTTTTCAGACAATCCGCCTGCTGCGGAACAATATTTTCTGCAATTTGCTTTCTCAGGACGGCATAATTGTCTTGCGTCAGCATCTCGGTCTCTCGTGATTTCCATTCCACTAATCCAGACCAGTCACTAACCGCTTTATAACAATTGGAAAGTCTTTGCATGCAGAAGCCCAGCACTTGACTGTCGCTCTCAAGTCTCGCGGTTCTGCCGCCTTCATCATCATTTGTTTTAACATGATCGTGATCGTCGATGATCTGCTTGTAGGCATCCGCCGCTGACTCGTAACGCCCGGCGGCCTCCTCCATCGCTGCTTTCAACCACGAGAACTGTCTGTCCTTGCTCTTGGTGTAAACGTAGAGGCCCTGCAACGCCTCCGCTTCGCCGAGCGCAACCATCGCCTGTGTAGTCCACAATGTTGCCCTCTCAAATTCGATACCTTGCGTATTATCAGCATTGCTCAAATCCTCTAGTAATCTCTGACCGTTTCGCAGCGCACTCGTCGCCAGGCCGGAGTGCAACGAGACTACGCATAAGGCTAACCGTATACGATTCAGCCATTCCTTGCACGTCGACTTGTTCGTATGGAAGAAGGTTCTGACCGGTTTTGACAGTGGTAAGAGCGCCATCGCGCAACCATCGGCCGCATTGTGAATCACTCTTTCTAGATGTTCCAGGAACTCGACGAAGAGTCGTACTCGCGTGTGCTCGTGCAAGATGCGATCTAATTCCTGCCTTTCTAATCCCTGCTTCTTCACCATGTCCAGGTTGTGGCACGATATCTCGCGAGCCAGAATCTTCAGAGCACTCTCAATCGACGTAAACGTTTCCTGTGGCTTCCCCAGAGAAGTGCGCAGCTTGTTGAGGACACAATGTTGCGCTGCCTCGAAACCGCTCCAGAAAAACAGAAACGAACAATTCGCCAACGCCAAATCATACATCTTCGCTGTAGTTCCGTTCTCTGGTCTGCACAGAGAAACATTTCGTGAAAGAAAAAATAATCTCGAAATTATCACGAAAAAAACGCGTTTTTGTGAAAGAAAAAGCAATCTCGGGTAAAGGTAAAAAGTACTTACACAGCTGGCCAACATAAAGTAAATATTTCCGATAATCCAGATGCGTCGAGATAATGTTCTTGCAGTAGAAACGCCATGTACGTTTTGAAATGCTGCGCCAACAATTCCCCATTGTTGTTACTTCGCATGTGCAATCTTTGAGCGAGAATCAACGATTCTGTCGAATAAGTCACGATCTCTCGTACCTTCTACACCACAACAGTCAACAACGTTTAAATGTAGAAAACGTCATTTAAATATGAAATGAGAAAAAGATGTTAACCCGACAAGTTTCGATGCTCCATTCAGAAAGACTGCACTTACCTTGGTGTCTGAGAATAAATGCTGTTTGTTCAATTTTGATAAAACAATGTTAATGGGCATACACATTAACAGAGCGCCGTATTTTTCGCGGATCGTTTTGTTGCACGAAGTCAAATGCAAAGTCGCTAAGTCCACAATACTCAAGTAGGTCTCTTGCTTCCATACGACATCCTTTGCGGTCATTAACATTTCGAAGAGATTGCATGCCGCGCTCGCAACATCGTCATTCGTTGTTGAGTTTCGCTCAAGATTCCAATATATTTCTCAGATTGTACGCAAATCTCTTGCAACCAGGTGGACAAAAGGAGTAAAGTGCATGCGGGCGTATTTTTGTTATATGTCTTTGCTATTAAATTGAGAATTATAGACAAATGACCGCTGGCTGGTGACGTAGTCGGTACATCTAAAGTCCCGGGAAACATATCCATCGGGCGAGAAGCGGTAGTACCTGTTATCAAGCTGGAGCTTGAAACGAAGTGATTGTACCTGTTAACATACACACACACACACACAAAAATCGACACACACATTAAAATTATATATTCATTCGTTAAACTATCGAAAGAGAGTAATAAGAGTAAAGTTTCATTCTACCTGGAACAATGCGCATAGAGCAAATACAGAATATTATATTGCAAAAACGGACTCGCTATAGACAATGCAGTATTGTACGGTTTTAACTTGACTGCAAGAAGTTCCAAGATACTGGGCTTTAAAGCCCACATTCCAATAATCGAATTACTTGCGTTTGCTAAAAGAAAAGATGTGAAAGCGTATTATACGTTGTCTTAGACGTTCTTTTAGAACTCATTTACTAATTATAGCGGCGTGTATCTGCTCACCTATGTCCGAAAGCGCACGTAGTATGAAAGTAACTATAATCTCAACGTCGCTCTTTGTATATTGCAAATCGTTCAACGGATTGTCTGCAACTAAAATATCTATATCGGGTAGTATAAGTTTGTAAGCTATCTCTAAATCCGCTAATATATAGCGATAAGATTCCTGTAATAGTGGAATATTCTTTAGGCTCAGAAGACTGTGATATACGCTCAAACTCGCGTTTTGAATGGTAATGGAATTTCGGAATCTTAATTTCAGCAGCATCGAATTCTTGCCAAGTAATGTGTGCACCAACTCCAATGGCAGGTTCGCAGATACCTCCTTTATTATTTTTGATATGATATTCAACATGGAAATAATGGTATCGTCCCAAAAGATGTTAATTCTTTGTAACTGAAGATCGATAAATTTATAGAGAAGCTCGTGATTCTTTGTTATTCGACTTTGAAGATAACCAAGGAGCAAGAAGGCGCATTCATTCGCGACTACAATCAATTCTTCCTTTTCTTCCGACAAGTTTTCAATCTGTTTGACTTTTGGTTCCATCGATCGCATTACATTCATTAACAACTGTCCTTTCTCCCTGGACAGAGCATTTCCTTTGTCAGAAGCTATCTTGAGATTCTTCTTATCATTTTTTTTATTTATAGTCAATGACTTTATCATCTTAATAAGATTTTCCTCAGTAACGTCGTCTTTACTAAAATGTTTGGAAAGTATTTCAACACGTTCTTGCGACGAACTCATGTTTCTTACATATTTGATCAAGTTTTCTGGATCATTGGATATCTTGAGCCAAGTGTCATTCTCTTCTTCCAATTCGATCGCTTTGACAACGGTCTTTAGCATTTTCGATAAACAATTCGTTAGAAAAGACCATTGTACGTTGGGTGCAAGATTTGGATTCAGATGCTCGGCTATGCTCTTTGTTACTGTATTAAAGACGGATATTAACGACGTAATTCGCAGAATGCATTCCCTCGGTGTTGGGGATCCATCATCACCGGGCGAAGTACGACCGGATTCGGGCGAATTCAATTCTTCGTCGTAGCTTTCCATATCCTCCAAAAATTGGCCTAGTAACGTTAGAGTAAACTGCAGATCCGCTATCCAGAACGAGCGCAACTTTTGCAAACATCGACTCGCATAAATGACAACTGACTTTTGTTGCGTGGAATCGATGTGCCAACCCACAAGTATGTCCACAGTATCGCGGAAGTGGTTCGTGAACGTTTCTGGATAAGAATCTATGATGAGTAATATAGCATCCACAGTTGCTACCAGTAAGTCTGCTCTGTCGACATTCTCTAATATTGACTGTAATTGGGACATCATCGGCTGTAATAAAAATATGAAAAATTGATTAATATCCATTGTTATGTTGAAACAAAAGCAAACATTAGAAATTATTGCGATTCTTTATATATATATATATATATATGTATATAAATGTTTATATTTACCATGGAGAATTCTTTCAATTTTGATATCTCAGAGTCCATCTTGAGCGTTTCGATAAGTGACTTCATTAACAGGCATTTCACATCATCTTTATGCTCTAATGAATATTTATTAAAGATCCAATCCATATATCTAGAAACATACAAACAAGTTTTGTACTGTTAAATCACATGTGTGTTAGGGGAATAAAGAGATACAGAATATATATCTTTTACATATTCATATTATGTTTGAATGTGCACATACCTTTTAAAATCTTGTTCCACCACATATCCAATTCGACCCAAACATTTTGCAACCTGCTGCTTTGCCTCCTGACCAGGACCAGAATGCAAGAAATCTAACAGACTTTCACAAATAGTTTCCAAGTTTCGTCGTATGTATCGTTGATTTTCATGTGCGACGATACTTTCTTGCACTTGCTTGCAAAGTACCATGAGATGATCATAATCATCTTCACGACATAATCGTCGCAAAAGCTTAGAAATTCTCGAGTCCTCTGAAACAAGCAGAGATTTCTTTAAAGAATAAAATTCTAGCAGAACAGGCACAAATATTATTCATATAAATGCAATAAATTACCATTTATTCTTTTATCATCATAGTATTTGCCCTGTGCGTTCTCATGATTTTTCAACGATTCTTGAAACTTGGATCTAGATGTAGAGTGATAGCTGGACTCTGAATTCGATTCGCGATCATTGAGGGTCTTTTTAAAAGCCCTCCCACGTGTTCCACCCCTAGCACGATCTGTAGAGCTACCGCCACGTGCCATTCGAAATTCATTTCTTGGAACACCGCTAAGTCTGTTGCAAATTATTTCTTTTTAATTATCTTAATTTACTAGATATCATGACAAGAGTACAATTGAAACAAAAATGATGATACCTTGGCTTAAATCTTGCAAAACCGTAATCTGAAGAGTAGTTGGAGTTTCGCTGACAAATGACCAAAGTGCTGCGTGGTACATTAAGATCATTTACACTATAACCACTTATCACGCCACTATCTTCTTTCTCTATATCTCCTCCCTGATTTATAGACTCGTCTTGAGTCTCGGCACACTTGGAACCACGTAGCCTCGTGCTAGTATTAGAGTTCCCACAGCTATTCATTACATTACTCTGCAAGTGGTCTGCATGACCCACACTTAGTAAATGTGTAACCTGTGGTCATCTAGAAAAGATCATTAATTATGAAATTGCTCACACATAATTATAAATCAAAATAAACATTACAGATTAAAAAGTATTAAAAGTTGTTAGTAAAGAAAAAAATTGTATAGTCTTATTTGTACTATCCATTCAGATAATAATTCACACTATAGATAAGTGTATATTTAAAAAAATACACATTTCACATACTATAATAAGAAAATTAATAGAATATATTTTATATATATATGTATATCAAATATATATATATAAAAGGGAGCTTTGATCAAGAACCTTTCTTCTACAATATTTATCAGCACTGATAAATACATATAAAATACTAATGCACACAAGAGACTATTACTTACATAAGGTAAAGCACAAAGTTATATGATCCAAATATTCTCAATTATACATACAAAATATATTATTTTGTATTTAGTATCGAAAAACAATACAATTCAAAACACCCATATTTCTTTCACTAGGTGTTATTCCAGTTTTTACCTCACAAAATCACACACACACATACACACACAAGTATTTTTCAAAAATAAGATTATGTGAGAAAATTTTGTAGCATAGTAACTTGTGTCATGAATTTCATTTTTTTTTCTTGTAGCGATTAAGCATGCTTAGTATCAAAGTGCAATCTTCAAATTTTCTAAAAGTCATGAAATCCATGAAACCACATGGAGCGTCGCTAGCTCCATGAATCATAACGAATTTAAATGGCATTAATCGCGTTCTCGATTATACGGTGTTGACGTATCTTTCGCGCAAGCAGCATCTGTTGCTGATAACGTTACCGTTCTTCTCCTCGCTCCTGAAACTCTTAGCAAAGCATGTAGGTTTAGACTTACGAAAAATCATTTCTCACCGATCTCGCGCAAATCTCGTGTAAATGAACGATCAGCTGTGCAGAAAGTGAATAAGGCCAACAAATTTGTCGCTTCGTATCGTCTCGCGAAGATACAAGTACGAAAATACAGATTTGAAGGTTATGAGAGGACACATTCAGTGTTCGTCCACTTCCTTGGATTTTTATCTTTTCTTCTCTAACTAGATCACTTCGGTGTGCACGCCAATCACGCCATCATATATATATAATAAATATATACGCATCATGATATGTATGATATATATATATATATATATATACGTACGTACATCCTAGTCCAAACGTGTATATGTACATACCGTAGTATGTACGTTCCTTCTAGAGAGTTTCGTTTCATCGTAAAGTCTTTGGTTTAAGGTAAAATTTCATGCTGACGCTCGATATTAATTTTTAGCATCAAAATAAGCCACGTGGTTGAAATTGATGAATATCAAACGGCAATTTTGATTAAATAATCTGTTTTGATTCAAAATTAGCGTCGAGGGTCAGCATGAAAAGATACCTTTACTTTCTCGCTTATCGATTACCTCCGTCAGAGAGAACCTTGTCAATTATCAATGATACTCTTCGTATGATATTTTGCCTCGCTTAACCGTTGTGATTTCAATGATTTCAAGTCCATGTATTCTACAAATGACAAATAGACCAAACGACATTGGACGTTAACCAAAATCATTATATAGGAATTTTTTTATTTACTAACGTTTTAAATTAGAGATCGATCGAACTGCGCATGCGCAGTTTCACTTTCCTCTAAATAACGTGATATTAGTGGTTGTTTTTTCTATTCCTGCACTAGACTGCACTAGAGACCTTAGAAATAGGAGTCCAGCCAATGATGTCTCCATTCTCATTGACTAGGAAAGGCGCAACCAATTGCTGTTGAATCTTTCTTCCAAGCACAGCATAATTTGAATATGGTGAACCGAAAACTAAAGAAAAACTTTTTCAACTTACATGTTAATAATTAAATTATTTTATTACAATATATAAAATACATAGATTGTAAAAAACAGTTATTTGACTAGATAATGCATTACCATAGGATGCATTCAGTACTACAATCGCTCACTGAGCGCTTACATCTTATTGGCACATTCCGTTAGAACTAAAAATAAAGACCAAACAGAGACAGGAGCTCACTGAGCGCTCAGTGAGCGGTCGTGATACTGAATGCACCCATTGTTTTGCTACTAAAAATTTTTCGTCGCAGATGTTCTTTCGGATAATTATCAAATTAAGCAATAAAAAATGTTTTACCTTCTTCTATACATTAAATTTTTGACAGTTTACTAAAAAAAAACACACAAAATCACCTCATAAAAATTATATCACAATTCCATGATCCAAATTATAATCTTTTCGGCTCGTATTCAGAACGAGCTTACAACGATGTTAGCGCGCTAACATACTATACTTTACGTCACGCATATTATAGAATTTCAGAGATAAAAGCGCGCTTTTATCGATAAAAGCGCATTCTAAATACGGGCCTTCGTATCCTTTATGGACGCCACTTTATTTCTAACTAAATTGGGGGAGCGGCGCACTTGCACACAGTTCAGTTGCATACATCAGGCCGGAATCAGACTACGTATTGAAGATTGAAGTTGAAGATTGAACATTGAAATTTGACCAATAAGGACAAAGAAATTTTAGCTCCTTTCGTTTCGATTGGTTAAATTTGAATTTTTCAATCTTCAATCTCAATCTTCAATGCATAGTCTGATTCCGGCCTCATTCACATTGCACTGTTCCTAGTCATTTTTCACTGCTTCATCAATGGGTGCATTCAGAAACGGTAGAAACGCGATCACTCACTGATGGTGGAGTCCTATGAAGTGTATTTGCCGCGTATCGCATAACCAATCAGTAATCAGTAAGATACGAAACAGCAGCAGATCTTTTCTGATTGGTTACGTGGCAAGTACGTCTCATGGGACTCCAGCATGAGTGCTCAGCGAGTTTTTGTACTTATTTGGTCTATATTTTTAGATCTAATAGAATATGCCAATCAGATGCAAGAGCTCAATGAGCTCTTGTACCTGTTTGATCTATATTTTTAAATCTAATGGAATATGCCAATCAGATACAAGAGCTCACTGAGCGCTCTGCGCTTCTGGATGCATCCAATGGTCGCGTTCAGCAGACAACTGTTGCGGAGCGGATCAGTGAGCCCTCGCTGCTATTGGATAATCTAAAAAAATACACTAATGGCAGTGAGCGCCCACGGATTCGCTCCACAACAGTTGAGTCTGCTGAACGCGACCATTGAATGCATCCAGAAGCGCAGAGCGCTCAGTGAGCTCTTGTATCTGATTAGCATATTTTATTATTGCGACCAATATTGCTATGTAGTTTAAGCCCGACTACAATTGCCTAAATGTGTTGTAGTACATACTTGTAATAATTAACCAATCAGGGTGCTTCCCCATGACAGTCGGAATTTCGAAAAAGTCATACGACTAATCAATTGTTTAAGCACATTATACAAACGGATGATTCTAATTAGTCGTAATACTTTTCCGAGATTCTGTTTTTCAAAATTCCGACTATCAAGGGGAAGTACCCTCACACTTGAATATGAGAAGAATATCCGACTGTGATTGGTGAATTTTTAGGCTTTAAACACAATGAAAAGCAAAGGCAATAAGAACAGGGAATAAGGATGCCGTCACATACAGCCTGTAATCCGTAATCCGCACCGGATGTCTGCAAAAGTTATTAGGTATTGCGTCCGTAAGTCCGGATCTACAATAGGTGTTTTAAGCCTTAAGTCGTAAGAAATTGACCAATTATAGTCGAATTCGAGGAGAATAATCGACTGATTCGTCCATTTCTTATGGCTTAAGGCTTAAAACTCTATTGTAGATCCGGGGTAACGTTACGTGTGTTTTACCTCCTTGGACGGAATCCATAGTCCGATCTTAATCTCAAGCAATGGGTGCATTCAGTACCACGACCGCTCACTGAGCTTTTGTATCTGTTTGGTCTATATTTTTAGTTTTAACGGAATATGCCAATCAGATGCAAGAGCTCACTGAGCGCTCAGTGAACGCTTGCATCTTATTGGTATATTCCGGACCGTTAGAACTAAAAATATAGGCTACGTTTACACCGTACGTTTAGTCCACGGCCTATACCCCAAATTCGACCTAATTTAAGTCACATTATTTAGGCCGCACGCTGTAAACACTCTGATATCTGACCCGACCTGTTGTAGGTCAGGCCGGATTTTTTTAGCGCCCTCACCTAAAATAGGTCGTCTGCTTTCTCGGTGTAAACGCGCGACTGACCCGACCTAAAAGCTTTGATTGCTTTTCGGCTTCATTCATATGCTTTTTTCAACGTGTATCATATTAAAATACATTTCCAAAATGATAGACATAGAAAACATCCTCACATATTCCATTAACATTACTTTCTGCCTCCTGCGCAATTGTCGAATCCAAGTTTTTCGCATAATTTTCAAAGAACGAATATTTCTTCTTTTTTTAGATAAAATAAATTTTTATAAAAATAATGGCTGCGTTCAGCAGAACGTTTGTTTTGCAACTGTTGGAAGTTTCCTTCGCGCTGATTGGATCATACTTTTAGATCTAGAAGAATGGTCCTATCTCAGCAGACAATCATAAAACGGTTGCAAAACTGTTGAGTCTGCTGAACGCAGTTAATAATAAGATTGAAAGACCGCTAACGTTAAACATAATACTTTAAATTGAGAAGCGCCATAACGGTCAGAACGTTAAGATGTTGAACTATTGTAAATTCATTTAAATGAATTAATTTCAGAAATGATATCACGCAATTATCATTAGCATTATGTTTAACATTAGCGGTCTTTCAATCTTATTATTGTTTATACACGCGCGCCGAGAAATGCGTAACTCTCTATATATATCAATTATTGCGAAGAATAATGCTAAGGTCTCGGTAGTTTAAAGGCTTAGGACGCTCGCACGGAATGCAAGAGATCCGGGTTCGACTCCAGGCCGAGGCATTATTTTTCGCAATAAGTTTATTACAGTTTTTAAGTTGGGAAATTTGGGGGGGATTATTAATAATTTTTTAAAAATATAATGTATTTTTTGAAATGTGACATTTCGAATGTCATTGACAAACACTGTTATTTAACCTCCTCAACTAATGCACTCGCGAGTACAATGCTGTATATGGAAATAATTTGTACAAAATACGATAGATGGCTCTAATTCGGACCAGCGTAGACTAAATATGACCGAATCAATTTTTAAGTCCCTTTCGGTGTAAACGGTTAGTTACTAGACCTACTTTGGGTCACGATATAGGTCAGGTCGCTATCAATCGTACGGTGTAAACGTAGCCATAGACCAAACAGATGCAAGAGCTCACTGAGCGCTCAGTAAGCGTTCGTAGTACTGAATGCACCCAATGCACCCATTAGGTCTGTTCGCGTTGCATGAAATCCCCAAATATTTTTGCACTTAAAATGAAATAGATATATATTTGGCATTGAAAAGAGAGAAAGCAAAGATGCCGAGTGCCAAAAGTGCAAGCAACGCGAACAGACCTATTGTCTTAAAATGCTAATACGGCTCTCTAATTGGTTTACTAGCTTAAGACCATCTCGAATCTTGAGCAACGTTTACCCCGGATCTACAATAGAGTTTTAAGCCTTAAGTCATAAGAAATGGACGAATCACAATCGATTATTCCCCTCGGATTCGACTGTAACTCGTCAGTTTCTTACGGCTTAAGTCTTAAAACACCTATTGTAGATCCGGGGTTATGGATTCCGTCCCTTGTGTCCTACGGAATCGTAATCCACCACTGACAAGATAGCAGACAAATTGAATATTTCTGATTTATTTATGTCCATATAATTTTGGAATCGTTTGGAGAAATTTGGGAAAAGCATATAAACATTTAGGAAATAGTATTTTTCTTGTAATTAACTAATTTTATCATGCGTCAAGTTAGCAGATAGCGATTATATTTAATGTGTTTTATGAATGGAATCGATTAGAAATTATTTGGGGAAGACGTCTTCTGTTCAGTAATTACTCGCTTTTTTTTTATGTAACGTAAAGATAGATCTTATGAATTTATATAGTCATAATAAATCATACTTTTCCTGATCACGATTAACTGGTTTACTAACTGTTCAGTAATCAAATATCGCCTGGTTAATCGCGCATTCAAGACTGTCTCGTAATTATCTAAGGCTGAGTCAGTTGAGTGTAGCGTCACGCGAGGGCGCAGCTTGCGTGACCGCCGCTTTGACAGAGCGCTCTCTTCGCAACGGTTTTCCGTTATTGTGGTGAGTGAAAGGTTGTCACTGCAAAAAGAGTCGATTCCAGAGGGTTGTGGTGTTAGCCTGTGCACGGTAGCATCGTGATCGAGTCGGGGAGATTCAGCAATATCACAGGATTCTCTCGAGGGCAGTAAAACCATCGTGAGTATGGAAGGACGCGGCCTTCCAGTATTAAGGGTTATGTTACACAGAGTCGGAATGTCGCTTGACGCATCCTTCTTAAACGTAACCTTTTCTTTTCTCTCATGTGCCTGACGTTAAATCTCGGGCGGCGGGTTGCTCCCGCCTGTGCGAATCTGATGAATTGGCTCAGATTACCTTCGAACGCTCAAAGCGTTCTAGCAAGCATCAAACGTGATGCCTCGCTCATTTCATGCCTGACGAAGGTTCTCAGGCGGTGCTTAGCAGGCGCCATTACTACGATGTCTGACGAGCGGCTCAGGCAGTGCGTATATGCGCAATGCATTCAACTTGAACTTCTAATAATGTAGCAGGCTGTGCTCCTCGCACGGATAAACGGGGCCTGAGATGCGGCTCAGGCAGCGACCCGTGATGTCAAATATAAGCGGGGCTTGAGATGCGGCTCAAACAGCGGCCCGAACTTTCTGGAGATTATATACGAGGAATCGGGACTTACAACCCCTCCTCTCTTGTTTTCGTGATTTGCTTACAGATAAATCGTTGTGACCAAACGGGAGGATGCTTAATATCGTGAAACTATCGGCAATGAAGAAAGGAAACCACGACATTGAGAATTCTCTCCGAATAATTCTATTTACACTAAACTTCATTTATACAGAAATTTTGATTATCTCAATAAATATTATAGATTATTATTTGCCGTCATCTTTCCTATGTCATCAGCTTGCATCTCGCCGGCCGAATTCCTTCTTAATGTTCGTAACTGAACATCTTCATTATTATTTTCATTTGAGAAAAGTCACTATTTGGTAATAATTCAATAGATTTATACATTACGAAAACGAACAAAACCCGGGTGTAGTATGGGTGTAGTAGGTATAGTATAATGAATATAGTAAACCTAAAATTGTTAAAAATTAATCAATTAAGTCCGGATTTAATTATGTGTAGTAAGAAATTATGTGCAGTAAGAAATCAACTTAATCATAAATTTAATTATATTCGACTAATTTTCTTCACTTTCAACTATGATTGATCAATTCCTTATGGTTAAATACACTTCAAGAAGAAAAATTTTAATATTTATTCTTTATTTTTGTTATTTTTCAGTAAAGACGGACAAACGGTTTTATGTACATAGATGTATATCAAGAGATATTATGTACATACATACATCTAAAAAATGTTTAAGTATTTCTTCTAGACGTGAAAGCAATTTGCGTTAATTTATAAAATATGTACGTTTATTCATTTAATGATTATCTGGAGACAAGGTAGTGTCTCGGCGCTAAGCCAAGCGCAGTGACACTACCGTGCCTCCTTTACGCGAACCGACGAGTTGCGCTGGATCGAGATTATCGGATCTCAATAACGGCTGAATCGATCGCGTTCTATGTACGCTCAATCGATAGCCATCGCACGGATTGTATGATAAAAGTGCTTTTATTTTTTTTCTACGTGCCCTATGAACGGAGATATTGCGACGCAAAGTCCGGATCTGTCACTTTTCATATTCAGATTCAGATACGTCGTTATTGTCGACCAGGAAAAATGTATGTCTCATTTTTTTGATAATACATGGCTTTTGACTTAACCAAGCGATGGCAGCATTGCACATTCGAACGTGATCAACCACACATGACGGCTGTGATAATCAGCGATGGCAACATTATTAATTAAAATTAAAATTATTATTAAAAAATTAAAATTAAAATTAAACTGCATTATTAGTTTTTGCACAGCATCAATGTTTTCTGACACAACAACTGATTTTGGACGACCTTCATAACTTTCCTCGGTGAGCGAACGGCGACCACGATTAAA